>NC_050451.1:48436429-48709360 GCF_903995425.1 Onychomys torridus
AAGGGACAGCAAGGGCAGAGCATGAACATCATTTGAGTGAATGTGAATATTCTCCACGGGTACAGTGTCTACCCAGTGTACCCAGTGGCGCCATCATGGAACTCAGCAGGTAAGCCAGTCTTAGGTGGAATCTCAGGCAAAGCCAGAGAGTCATCAATGCTGGTTTGCACGTGTGTTTTTGCTCACATGCTTACATACTGATGCAAATGAGTTTATGTGTGTGTGTCTTTGTGTGTGTGTGCACATGCTATGCACATGCTTGTTCACATGCTTATATACTGATGCAATGAGTTTGTGTGGTTGTGCTATGCATGTGTGCTTGTTCACATGTTTATATACTGATGCTCATGAGAGAGAGACAGAAAGAGAGAGAGAGAGAGAGAGAGAGAGAGAGAGAGAGAGAGAATGCTCACAGAGGCCAGAGGACAACCTCAGGAGTTGTTCCTCAGGTGCCATTCTCCTACTACCCTTTGTTTTGAGGCTGGGTCTCTCAATGGCTTGGAATTTGTCACGTAAGTTAATCTGGCTGACCATCAAGTCCCAGAAACTCTCTTGTCCCCACTTCCCCAGTACTGGGGTCACCAGCAGGTGCTATCATACTCTGCTTTAAAAAAAAAAAAGATTCAGGGGGTCAAACTCTGGTCCTTGTGCTTGCAAGGCAAGTCCTTCACAGATGAGCCATCTATTCAGCCCATCAGTATTAGCATTAACCAGATATTTAAGGTTTCACTAATACCTGACTGCAAGTGACTAGACGTTTCAGACAGCCTGAGATTACCCAAAAGCAAAGGGATGATGAAAACCTGAAATCCATGGAGACACTTAGAGAAAGCAACAGTATCCCAAGACAACCAACAGATTCTTACACAAAAGCATTGCTCGGAATTGTGATATCCTTCCCTGGGCAGACTCTGTGACTCATATAATTACCTTCTCGATGATCTCATAACATTGTTCCAGCCTCTGGGCTCTGTCCTTCAGTATGATGCTGGCCTCTTGATAGACTTTCAGCCACTCCTCATACTCATTCTCAGAAAGATCTGCATAGGCCACACACAGAGTCCGCAGGCCTGCAAGGCAGCCACAGTAAGTGGTGGGGAGAAGAACACATCACCTCCTAGGGGACATCGCATGACACTTTTTATGTCAGGGTGGTCAATTATATTAAATTAAATTAAGAAAGCCATCTGCTTCTCAGGCCCCTCTAATGCAATAGTCACATATCTACAATTTTGAAATTGCCTACTGTGATGGTTAATATTGATTGTTAATGTGATAGGATATAGAAGCATTTAGGAAACAAATCTCTGAGTGTGGCTGTGTAGAGTTTCTAGGTGAAGGGAGGAATGTCAATTCTAACTTTGAGTGACCCCACTCCATGGGCTATGCCCTGTGTCCCACACTGAATAAAACAGAGACAGAGGTGAAAGCTAGCTTTCATCTCCTCTGCTTCCCAAGATGCAATGCAAAAGGCTGCCTCAAGCTCCAATCACCATCCTTCCCCTCCATGATGAACTGCACTCTCAAACTCTGAGCTGAAATAAACCCCTTCTTTCTTAAGTGGATTTTGCCAAGTGTCTTGTTGTATCATTCAGAAAAGTAACTCATATCCCTGCTATGCTTTCCTATAAAGTAACAAAGACTGTTCTTCTTATAAATTTAGGAGTATATGAGATCCCATGAGTGAATTTCCCATCTGTATAACTCACATGTATGTGTGCCACAGTCAGGTAGGAAGCAAAGAAGTCAGGAAGCACATTTCAAGACATCAATGAAAAGCCTATTGTGCTATGATACGGACGAGCTGGGCTCTCAGCAGCCATGCCCTCGTGCTTGTGCATGTGTCCAGACATGGAAGCATACCACACTCAGAAAGGAACACTCAACACTTAAGCATCTATCCTCACATTCACCAGCAGGAAAACCTGACATCACCGTTATCCAGAGGCTTCCAGAGAGTTCCTTTCCTGCTCACAGTGAGCAATGGGAATTATTATCTGCTTAAGTCCTGGGCAAGCCAGCGATAGCACAAGAAGGTCAGGGAAATGACTCCTAGAGCATTCGAAGAAAGGGACATTTGTGACTCTATATGCTGTGGATTAACTGTCTTATGTTTCTGTACCACCTGCGAAGTAGCAGAGTCAAGGGCAGGTGTGGACTGAGTGCGGACTCTGCCACCTACTTCCTCACTGTCACAGGAGCTGGGAGGGGACAAAGGAAGGCAGCTAAAAACTCAGTCCTGCGAAGCAAGTGGGCACTACAGGAGACACACACACCTGTCCAAAGGCATGCCCACCTGCGCATGCAGCAGCCACAGGCCCATGAAAGCTCAGCTGCAGGGTCAGAAACATCTCAAAATTTCACTCACCTTCTGTGGCAAAATATTCCAGGTGGCACAGTGTTTCCTCCATGTACTTTGAGTCTTTTGAAAGTCTTTCAAAGATGACATTATCCTGTGAAAGGGGGAAACATGCACTGAGACTGGCAGAGCCCAGAGGACATCTGCCAGTGGGCACGAAAATCACAGCTTGCTTGCTTTCGTACGTGTTTACCTAACGTACGTGAAAATACTTGACCGGCCAAAGAGTGGAAGTCTCAGTCGGGCTGAACGTGAGCTTTGGAGAATGTGCCCAACAGCATCAAAAGCTGTGTGTAGCTAAAAGGTCAAAAAGAAACAACAGGGGGACGATTCTGAGAGCAAGGCATGAGCAAGGCGACCACAGCGCCCACATCTGCACACAGCTGTAAAACTCGGACCATGAGTTTTGCACAGGCTGCGTACCCTTTATCTGAATGGACGTGTTTCAGATTTGGGGTATTTGCAGATTTCGGAGTACATGTATACACGTATGATACATGTGTTACTTTTCTCGGGGATGGGAGCTCAATCTAAACATTTACATTTCGTGTCCACCCTATTCCATTCACTGAAAATAATTGTCTATCTTTCCCATGGCTACATTTAGACTGGAACTCATACAATGAGGTCAGATGTGGAATTTTCAACATCATGTCAGTGCTTAAAAAGCTTTGGATTGGGGCTTTTTTAAAATGTAATTTAATGCGTTTTTGTATGCAGTGTGTGTGTGTGTGTGTGTGTGTGTGTGTGTGTGTGTGTGTGTGTGTGAGATGTGATATACCACAAGGAGAGAATGAGGGGGGAGGTCAGGACAACCTGCAGGAGTCAATTCTCTCCTTCCACCATATGGGTCTAAAGATAATCTTTACTGGTCAGGCTTGGCAGCAAGCGCCCTTAGCTGCTGAATCACATCATCGGCCCAGATGTGGGATTTTTGTTTGTTGGTGGTTATTTTCTGTCTGTCTGTCTGTCACTTGACTGAGGCAGGTTCTCATTGCAGCCCACAGAGATCCACTTGCCTCTGCCTCCCAAGTGCTGGGATAAAAGGTGTGAGCCACCATGCCTGGGTAATGTGGGATGTTTTTACTGGGGTGTTCACTCTGCAATATCTTTATGAAGAGGTAAACCGGATAAAGTGCATACCCTAAGGTCTTCCAATACAACCTTACTTGCCAATAAAGGAAGCTCCCATAACCAAAGTGACCACAGACCTGAGGTCTTTGACTCACTTTTGAGGAGGAATACCTAGTTTGGCACAGGCAGGAATGGGGGTGCCTGTATGTTCCTGATGATCCACCAAATAAATTAGCATCTCAAGACACTAATAATTTTCTTCCACTAAACTAGTTTGCTAGAGGAGAGGGGAAGGTCTGGACAAAACTAGCCCTGCATGAATATGATGAGCAATGCAGCATTTTCACGTCAACACTGTCCTGGTTTCACAGCTACAAGCAGCACACAAAGTCTAAAATCAAGGCCATGAGGTGCTGTCTTTCAAGGGTCTTAACTGGAGCTGCCCTTATTGTAAAAGTAGAATTCTTTTAGTTGGGCAGTGGTAGCACACACCTTTAATCCCAGCACTTGGGAGGCAGAGGCAGGTGGATCTCTGTAAGTTCAAGGCCAGCCTGGTCAACAAGGCAAGTTCCAGGACAATCAGAGCTGTTACACAGAGAAACACCCTGACTCAAAAAAAACCAAACAAGTAGAATTCTTTTGCTGTTCCAAATTCAACGCCTTTAAAAGCCACATGCATCATTCATCTTCAAAAATCCCTACTCACATGTGTTCCTAACCGTGATGGATGAAGATGAGTAAGTTTTGCAGCTCATCACTGATCCGAGTGTCCTGGCATAGTCTCAAATCGTTTGATAATTTGTCCCTTCATCCCACAGAGCCACCATAAAACAGGACACAATTTTACAACTATAATTCAAAAGCAGTAATAGCTTTCCTTAGCCAGCCTAGGAAACTAGCCCAAAAGGAGTTGTAAAAATTGATCTACACATGGACACACCTCTTGTCCCCACAGCGCTCGCTCGCTCGCTCTCTATCTCTATCTCTATCTCTATCTCTATCTCTATCTGTCTCTCTGCCATGAGGAAGAAAATGAACCACAGCAGACGGGAAGAAGAGCTGTTGAGGAGAGGACAAAAGTCAATCACAGGTCAACATGATGCTGTCACCTTTATAGACACCAAACGATGGTGGCAAACCCAGATCGGGAAGCCCTACTCTAGAGAGTCTGTGTGGCGCACTGTGTCCAAAGCTCACTACTAGATAAAAGCAGGCTTTTCTCTGCCTACTCTTATCTAATGCCCCTCAAACCCATGCTCTCATGCTCTCAGTGGCCTGTTGGGACCGTGTTTCAGCTTTGGGCAGACCACGGGGGACATATGACAGCAGTTTGGAAAGTAATACTTTGCCAAGGCAGTCTCCAAGAAGTCGGCCAAGCCCAGCACGTCACTGCTACTTACAGCTCCCTTGCAGTAGAGTCGAAGTTGTCCTGATGGAGTTCGAACAATGACAGACATCCTTTTTCTGTCACTGTAACAGTGAAGCAGGGAGGGAAGGAAGAAGTCATCACTTGTTTGCTTACAGGACCTAGGTCCAACAACTGAGCACAAGTCAAAACAAAAAGCACTGAGCCTAGAAATAGTAACGTCCATTTCCCCACGGCTTTTTCCTCAACGTAAAACTCCAACCTTATACTTTGCTCACTTATCCCAAATGGACGGAAGCCCACAGGCCTCGCCCCGCCACAAGGACTCACTCACTGCATGGCCCTTTGCCAAAGAAGCCGAAGTAGAACATCAGCGCACAAGCCGTGCACACTGCCAATCCCTCCGATGACCATCCTCTATTTCCAGAGCCGTCCCTCATAAATGGCAAGGTGGGAGAGTCAACACACTTCACAAGCTCCTTGTATGGCTTCTTTTACTTGGCTAAATGGCCAATTCCTAGACTTCTCTCGCCCAGCACCAAGCACTTTCTCTCCTCTCACGGTGGCAAAGACCCTTCCTTACACGTTTCTCATCAGCCCACTTGCTGAGCCTCAGGGATTTCTGCTGCCCGAGGAGTCCTTTTCCTACCTCTGCAGCACTGACTCGCTTCCCCCTGGTTCTCTCATGCACCACCACACTCCATGCAAACAAGGCCGGCCGCTCTCTTTCCCTACACATCCTGCCCTGTGCTTTGCCGACTGTGCCTCCCACTGGAACGCGTCCTCCACTCGAAGCCTTTCCTTGTGGTGATTCCCACAGCCTGACCCACGGCACTCTCTAGAACCGGTCTGCATTCTCTCTCAGCTCCTAGGCTGTTGCAGTTTCTTAACGTACAAAGCAGACGGTCACTGACTACTCCAAGGAACCCTTACAGAAGGAAGTGGCATTAGGAAAACGATGCACCCATTTAAAAGTATCAGAACCTGTAACCACAATTGACTCCTTCCTACTGTCCCATCGCTTTAAACACTAGACCCTCGTGTTTCCGTCCACAGTCATCTGCTATTACCTCATTCCCTTTCCTCTTCCTTCTGGCTGGCTGTTAACAGCTAACCACGGTTAATGCAGTCCAGGCTAGCAATTGCCAGTAGGAGACGTGCTAGAGGCTGGAGAGAATGGCTCAGTGGGCAGTGCTCCCAGTGGAAGTCTGAGGACCCAAGTATGGATCACTAGCACCCACATTAGAGCAGGACGTGGAGGTGCACATCTATAAGCCAGGGCCAGGACAACAGAGATGGCCAGATCCTGGGTTTCGAAGGTCAGCCAGTCTAAATAATGCGTTCTAGGTTCAGTGAGAGACTATGATGGCTATCTGCCTCAAAAAACTAGGTGGCGGGTGGTGACAAAGGAAGACACTAGACTTCTACACCTGGCCTCCACATGCACAGGCACAGGAGAGCACACACAGGCACACAACATGCACACACACACACACACACACACACACACACACACACACACACGAGGAGGCAGGGGAGGGAGAGGAGGAGGAGGAGGAGGAGGAGGAGGAGGAGGAGGAGGAGGAGGATACAAGAAGTCTGAGAAGGTATCTAGCATGGCTGAAAGCTGCACACAGGCACACGGTCACCATCCCTACATGAGCTGATGCCGTCCTCAGCCATGGCTTATCCGATCCCAAGGGTTTCTCACCCACAGAGCCAAGCTCACAGCTACAAGCTACAAGTTAGGCAGGAAAACACTTCTTCTGAGAGGACAGGAAGGCATTGCCCCTTTCAAGCCACTGTGAACCATTTAACAAAGGTGTCTAGAAAACTAAGTCTTTTCGTTTTGTTTTAATTTGGTTTGGGTTTGTTTTTGTTTTGTTTTTTGTTTTTGTTTTTGTTTGTTTGTTTGTTTTTGTTTTTGAGACCAGCCTGGAACTCACTATGTATAGCTCATGCTGGTCTCAAACTTGAGGCAATCCCCCTGCCTCAGTTTTCCAGAGGCTGGAAATATATGCCCGAGCTCCATCCATTTTCAATATCAGAAAAAGGTGGTCTCAAGACAAATAAACAACAACAGAACTTCACTCTAGTATTGGAAGGCAGCTCTGCTAACACACCATACCACAATGCTGCCCCTTTGCCCTAGTACTTAGTGTCCAACTTGCAAGAAAGAGAGAGGTACATTCAGACACAACTCCTCAGAAAAAACCATGAATGCTCCGTGGGAGCCATAGAGTCTGACAAATATTCCTAGGTCTTAAAGAAACTGTGCTGGGTGCCCGGTAGTGGTGGTACACGCCTTTAATCCCAGCACTCGGGAGGCAGAAGCAGTGGATCTCTGTGAGTTCAAGGCCAGCCTGGTCTACAGAGTGAGTTCCAGGAAAGTCGCAAAGCTACACAGAGAAACTGTCTTGAAAAACCAAGAAAAAAGAAAGAAAGAAAGAAAGAAAGAAAGGAAGGAAGGAAGGAAGGAAGGAAGGAAGGAAGGAAGGGAGAAAGAAAGAAAGAAGAGAGGGAGGGAGGGAGGGGAGAGAAGAGAAGAGAAGAGAAGAGAAGAGAAGAGAAGAGAAGAGAAGAGAAGAGAAGAGAAGAGAGAAAGAAGAGAAAGAAGAAACTGTGCTGGCTGTGAAGGCTTCAGAAGAGGCCCAGGGGAAGGGCCTTGTGAAGGTGAAGCCTTCTGAGAGGGTAAACAGACCCTGTCTGCCCTGTGGTCACAAGTTAGTTTCTTGCTCAGATGGTGACAGAGGCCTGACCTCGCAGAACCTGGGCCGACACAATGAAAACAGCGCCCTTGCCACAGTCTCTGAGCCAGGCAGCCATGTCTACAGCTGCTGATGTAAGAACACCCAGCTCTAAATGGCTAAAGGCAAAGGAGGCTGAAGACTTTAACATCACTTTCAGAAGAAAATAGAGGAAAGTGGTGGGCTTCGCTCTCTTTAATCAAACCATTATATTCTAAGATGAGGGTTTGTAGGGAAGGGAGTATTTATCATGATTAATACCCAAATACAAATCATGCCACACAATCAGGAAAATCTGTAGGTGAAGCAGTTAAGTATAATAGGAAATGTTTCATGTCAAGTGTATGTAACAGAAACATACCTAGAAAACTCCAGAACATTGAGGATTCCAAATGTCTGTTCTTGTCCCATCTACAAAACAAAAAAAAAAAGAGGGGAGGGTTCTTACCTGAAATGCAAAAATATTAAAATCTCAAATCAATCACCCCTTCTAAACACACACACACACACACACCCTGCGTTCCTCTGTGCTTTGACAACTGCCTGGACCAAGTTCTCACAGTCTGATGGGGTCAGCGCGCCCTCTTCTGGTAGACAGCTCTCGCTGCCCTTCCGTGACAGGCTCCTAAACTGCTCAGCCACTACAAAGCTTTGAAAATGAAAGATCCAAGCTGCAGGGCACCATCCCAAACCTGGGGGCCAGCTCTGCTTATGAATGGTGTAGGAATCCATACATTTCTTAAAGGTATACACACACACACACCGAGTTACCTAAGGTCCCCAGCAGGGTCTGAGCTGCACTTCCACACCGACCATGACACCATCACACTGAGTTAGTGTCACAAAAAGCAACCAACAGGCTCAGCACAGCTCTGCCAAAGGACTGTCCTCAAACTTAGTGGAAAACCTTGGCATTTGAGGATTTGGAGATTCTGAATTTCCACATAAGGGGCTCTGGGTCTGAACCTGTTTGGGGGACAATTAATCAAATACTCCTTTCCCATGTGTTCTCTGCAGTGACAGTGTCCATATCCACAGATGTGTGTGCGCCATTTTCGAACACTTCTCTAATTTGCTGTTTTCCTGACACACCACAATGGTGGAAACAATGTGGGTTTTGGCACCGATGCATGCAAGTCTGACTCTAGCTTCTGACAGACTTTCTGTGAATGGAAACAGTGCTCTTGACTGCCCTATCTTCCCACTACAGCTCTCTTTCTCCCCTCTGGCTGCATCCTGAAATATAACTGACATTCCAGTTTACCTAGCTCGCCCTTGCAAGTCCTTTTACACACCCACCAGCTCACCCTCAACCCATCCCGGATGTCAGGATGCTGTTTAGACAGACACCCAGCACCACTTCCCGGCTCACCGCCAGGAGCCACCTCCTCTCTGAGCCTTGGTTCCACAACCACCTCACACACAGTCCATGTGCTGTTGAGACTGTCAGCAATACTTTGTGTAAATAGGAGGTGACAGATGGAGACTCTGCTTCAGGGACCCCTCCCCCCAAATTAATGATTGAATAGACATTTTTAACGGTTATTTATGAGACCTAACTAACCAGGAAGCCTGTTTTTACCTCCAAAAATACAGCCTTAAAACTTTGGTAAGATCTACAATGTAGAACCCACTGGCGAGCTATGCCCCATTGGGACACCTACCCCAGTCTTTTTGGGGTGCTTACTTTGCTGTTATTGTTAAATAACCTGCTTAAAGTGACTGTGTTCACAACTGAATTCTTTGCTTCCGAAAGACAGGAACTGTAATAATTTCAGAGGGAGAAAACACTCATCCAGCTAAGGGAAATCCTTAGGAGCTCTAACTTCTTTCTCTCATAGCCAGAGATGGCTGCCCAGTGGTCTGAAGGCCCACTTCACAACCATGAGACTGACAGGGTTACAGAGATGCAGGGCCAGCCTTAGACGCAGAGGCAGAAGGTACTTTCTTGGCTAGGAAAACGGAGAGGAGACTGACAAATTTCCTTGCTACAAATAATTTCATGTAAGTGAGAGAAAGATTATGAAGAAGGCTCTTTAAAAGGAGAAATAACCACAGCCCCACACCCCAGGGTTATACTGTTGCCTCCCATGCAACCACGGTGTTTCCACCAAGCATTCCTAATCTTACTTTTCACTGAAAGACAAATACAAACTTGGACATCTTCTTTTTGATCAACACACTGTTTCCTTTTTTTTTTTAATTTTTTTTTTTTTTTTATTTTCCCAGAGCTGAGGACTGAACCCAGGGCCTTGCGCTTGCTAGGCAAGCGCTCTACCACTGAGCTAAATCCCCAACCCCAACACATTATTTCATATGCACCAGGCCCCTTACCGCTTCGATGATGACCGAGTATGGCGTCCTGCCTGTAAACACGAAGCCAAGCTTCTTTGCTCCTTTGACCAAAGCAGCTTCATCTGCCAACGATAAGCCAATGACACATAGATTCATCCCTTGTTGTGACAGAATTCTGCTAAATGTCATGTTTCAAATTAAAGCCCATCATGGTTGACAGAGCCTAGTGTTAATCGCATAGGGACAAGAACTTGAGACAGACATACCCCCACACACTGGGGCTTGAAATGTCAACTGGACAGATTGCATACCAACAACTAAGTCACCAGAAGCACAGTAGTTTACCCTCCTGCCCTGCTCTGCTGGATCAGCTCACGGGAATCTCCCACTGACGATCTCTCAGCAAGGCTGGGCTTTAATTGCAGTACTGAGTGATTCAGACCACCAGGAAATGGGTAAAGGGCAATTTGCTCTGATGCTCCATGCGGTGTGGTAGATGGGGCAGGCAAGGAATCAACCTGGTTCTCTCTTGAGACCACTGTCTAGTCTAAGACTGTATGCCAGAATGTGCAAGATAGTCCAAGCTCTTCCTTGCCACCAGAGTACCCTGAGTCAGGACACCCCATTACCAGCTCTCACCTATAACTATGAACTGTAGGTGCTGTGAGGCCAAAAGCAAACAGCAGGTCTTGTGGGGCAAGGTGCACCAAAGCATCTTCCAAAAATAACAGAAAACATCCCCCCAAAAGCCAACAAGGCACTTTCAGCCACAGTCCTCACCTGGGGAGGAAGCCTGGTAGATGATTTCATCTCCATCCTTCTCAGGGACAACAGTGTGGCACACAGCCAGCAGGGTAAGGAACTCTTGTATGCAAGGGGCTGTGGGCTAAAAGCAGAAGAACCAGTCAACCAGTTAGCAGACTTGTAACGAAAGTGGATTCAAGCCACTCCCTGCTTTAAAATCCGGTGAGAAGCCAGGCATTGTGGCACACACCTTTGATCCCAGCACTTGGGAGGCAGAGGCAAAGGACCTCTATGAGTCCAAGGCCAGCCTGGTCTACATGGTGAGCTCCAGGCTAGCCAGAGAAATAGAGTGAGACCTTGTCTCAAAACAAGAAAAAGAAATCCGGTAAGAGCTTGCCATTGACTTTTGCACAGAGTTAGATGCTTGGCTAGCTGACTGTAGGACTAGTCACTTGTTCTCCACGGACCCCATCTCCTGCCACTCTGGACTTCAATCAAGTCATATCCTTTCCCAGTGTCCCTTCATGCCCACGGCCCTCCACCTGCTTACAGCACACTCTCCTGTGTAAGCATTGTTGCGCTGGGCGTTGGAACATAGTCATCCTGTGCCACCAGGAGACATTGCCCTTTCCACCCACTAAGCTGGCTAGTATTCTGAATGTCTGATCTTCCTAGTATCCACACCTAAAATCCAGGGCATCCCTGCATAATCAATCTTTTTCTACCGTCCCTAAGAAAAACAAATCCTAAGGATTTTAACTGCAATCTTGAGCTATAAAACACTTTCCCATTTACTAAGGACTTCTAAGCCTTATAAAACTAGAACCTGGGGCTGACATATTATTATTTTAGTTGTTCAAACATACTCAGGCTGGGCTGGAGAGATGGCTCAGCAATTAAGAGCACTGGCTACTCTTCCAGAGGTCCTGAGTTCAGTTCCCAGCAGCCACATGGTGGCTCACAACCATCTGTAATGAGAGCTGGTGCCCTCTTCTGGCCTGCAGGGATACGTGCAGACAGAACACTATATACAAAATAAATAAATCTTAAAAAACAAAAACAAAAAAACCATACACAGGCAACTAGTGTGATCAAGCACTGTATTCACCAACGTTTGGGTAGGGGGAGGGTGCTGAATACATGCACTGTGGGCCTGCTGAGCAAACCAGCACTGTGAATGCCCTCCTGAGTTTTGGGTCCCCTGTAGGACCTGAGGCCAAATAACCAATCAGCTGAAAGCTGATAGTTACATTATAACTTAGTAGTTGGCACACTAAGCCAATAATGTTTTCCTATATCCACTCCCACCCCATTTTTATTCTCTGTCTTGTCTTGTTTGGAGCAAGCTTGGGGCCTCTCCATACACTAACCAAGAAGTGAACTGCTGCTATGGCTGCATAGGGGACCTTCAGTTAAGAGCCAGGGAGAGCTCTCCACTCCCTCTGCACAGAGTTCAGACCCTTTGCTAAAGCCCAGGTCCCCCGTGACCTGCCACCTCTGGCTCTGGCATCAGTCCTTTGCTTTGTCTTGTTTTTTCACATAGACTCTGTTTAAATGCATGAGCTAAAGAATGTTCCTTTCAATAGCCATGCAAGATACTTCATCTATTGCTCCTCATTATGAATCGCATTTCTGTTACGTCTGCTATGGCTTCCTTTCCAGACGAAGTTTGTTTGTGCTGGGGTGGTGGTACCACCTGCAGGTGAGCTCTTACTTCCTAAATGTCACTCCCCTTTCCAGCTTCCCAGTGCATATGTCCTAGCTTGCTTTCCTTTTTTTGTTTTGTTTGTTTGTTTGTCTTTGTTATTGTTGTTTTTATAAGACAGGGTTTTCTGTATATCTCTGGTTGTCCTGGAACTCACTTTCTAGACCAGGCTGGCCTCAAAATCACAGAGATCCACCTGCTTCTGCCCCCACCCCCAAGTGCTGGGATTAAAGGTGTGCACTACCACTGCCCAGCCCCAGCCTGCTTTCTAATGCTATAATAAATACCATGACCAACAGCAACTTGGAGAGAAAAGGCTTTATTTCAGTTTACAACCCTCAGGTCACACTCCATCACCAAGGGAAGGCAAGGCAAGAACCTGGAGGCAGGAACTGAAGCAGAGGCCACGGAGGAGGGATGCTTAGTGGCTTACTCCCCATGGTGTACTCAGAGTGCTTTTTTAAAACTAGGATTTTTTTCTGGTTTTTCAAGACAAGGTTTCTCTGTGTAGCTTTGTGCCTTTCCTGGAACTCACTCTGTAGCCCAGGTTGGCCTTGAACTCACAGAGATTCGCCTGTCTCTGCCTCCCGAGTGCTAGGATTAAAGGCGTGTGCCACCACCGCCCTGCCTAGGATTTTTCATAACTACATCATTTTCCTCCTTTCCTCTCTCCAACCCCTCCCATGCACCTCCCCCTTGCACTCTCTCAAATTCATGGCCTTGTTTTACTTAATTGTTGTTATGTATTTTCCTTAAATGTGTAAGTACAACCTGCTCAATCCTTATAATCCTACTTGCTGTATATTTCAGGGCTGACCACTTGGCATTACAGAAAACACCTGGTCAAAATGCAGAGCACAAGCGTTCCCATGGTGCTCAGCCCTAGTGCATGGAGAACACAGCTCCTGCCTCTACGGCTCAGGAAGCATTGTTGGGGGGAGGTGTCTAAGAGCCAGAGGAACAGGAAGTCTGCTGTGAGAGTGTCTCCTAGAAAATCCATAGAAGCTACATCTATGAAGTTTCAATGGCATGGCTGCCTAAACAAGACCCAGACAAGGACAACATCAATATACATGCTAGCACAGCAGAGGGGACTCTCCCAGGGCCCCAACCCTAGACAAAGAACTATGGGGAACTAAGGAATGCTGGTAGCAGGAGAAACTGTCTTTTCCAGGGATGAACCCCAAAATTGGTTATCAGCTTGCTTTTTTTTTAATATACAACTCAGGACCACCATCCCAGAAGTAGCACCACCCACAACGGGCTGGACCCTCCCAAGTCAGTCATTAATCAAGAAAATGCTCCACAGGATTGCCTATAGGCCAATTTGAAGGAAGCATCTTCTCAAGTGAAGCTTCTTCCCCTCAGACCTCACACACACACACACACACACACACACACACACACACACACAAATTAACCAGCACAGCAGACATACAATGGCTTTCTGACTCTGGTTTCCCCCCCCCGCCCTTGCCTCCCACTAAACAGTTCTCCTATCCACAGAGCTAGCACCCCAAAACTGACATTCAAAGACAAAGGGAGGGTGCAAACATCCCCTTTCTGATGTGCAAGCAGTATGCCTTGTTAGGGATGCCACAGGTGACTCAGGAGAAGCTCAACCCTAGGGCTGAGTTGTTAAGATCATGGCCTCTACTGATATTGCTGTTCTAAGAGAGGCGGTTATCACCTGCTTGGGTACTAACTAAAGAGCGAGTGGTCTGAACCAGATGGTTGCAGGCGCCTAGTAGGCTCACCTGGTGACTTCTCACATCTCCTATCATCGTTCACACTGCCCCACACCGGTGCCTGGTCTCCAAGGGGAGTTAAGCAAGTTTCTGCAGTGGGTCATTGGCTAAGAGGCTTGGAAGCCTTAAGTGGGGGGCCAGAGGAGATCTCTCTATGCCTGCCTGAAAGGTAGTCCCTCATTTCAAAAACAGGTGGAGGCAATAATCAGCTGCGGACCCTGAGCTTATTTTTCTGTCAATGTCTTCAATGTGACACTGGATTTGAGGGACGCTCCATGGAAGAAAGTTCATGTCTGATGCTACAAGCCTGATGACAAGACCTTGGCTGGAGAGTGCATGGGTCCAAGGTGAAACTTTCTTCTATTGTTGTTTTGTTGAATGCTCATGTTGTCAAACTGCCTTCTGAGTACTGGTATTTATGACAAAGACATAAGCTGCCCTCTACCTTGGTCAGAGAGCCTTCTTTTTGCAGTGGTCAGCCGTTAGTGAAGGGACTTGCAACTGGACAAAATGCTGAGAAACAACGGTTGTGAGTGCCCTGCTTTAAAGGAGTCATCGTTAGGTCTGAGAAATTCTGTCTTCTGGATATGACAAGACTGTTTCACTCATGAACTCACTGTAGCTGTGATTAACTGCACAAGACTTGTAGAAGATCAAGCCAGCCTAGGTCACATCAAAATAGTGAACTGCAAGCCACTCTTTGTCCTAGAGGTAAGTGGCACACTCACATGCTGATCTTCAATGTTCTTTAACAGCCTGGGATCATTAAAGTCGCATGAGTCACTGGGGCAAGAAGTCATCCGGCTGGAAGAAAGAACAAAAATCATTCATTCAATTTAAAAGTCAAAATCACTCACATCTAGAGAGAATCTGCCCTCAGAACCATGAATAAAAAGCCCATAGTCTTACATTTCAACGTTTAAGTATCTGGAATACTGAATATTATATCAAATTTTAAGATACCTTACATCCCTAAACTTTGCTATAAACAAACTGTGTTGCAAGTCCTTATAAATATCAACAGATTTACAAGGGAAAGAATCATAAGCTATGTGTCAACACTATGACTGTCGTGTGAGTCGGTTTTTAAATAACTACCAGGTCAAAGGGGGGGGGGGACTGCACGATGCTTCTTCATTTGTGGCCAGAATGCATGTGGAGAGGAGAAGGCAGCAAACAATTAGGAAAAAGGAAACTGGATATGGCATCTGTGGGCGGTCACACAGGAGCAAGCATGAGCATCACACACTCCTTTACCTCCCCCAGCTCCCACTGAAACCCATTCTTCAAAACCACAACAGTGGAAGAAGAATGGGCAAGTCAATGCCAGTCTTAACTGTGAATGGATATCAGAGATGAATACAGCATAAAAAATAACTATTGGCTTGTGGGGAGGGGGCATATGGAATGCCATGATACCCCCTATAGAACACTAGGAAGGCTGAAGAAAGGTGCTATGTGAAGGGTATAAAATACCTGTGAAGCATGTAAGGTAGCTGTGAGTGATGTGAAGGGTATGAGACACCTGTGATGGATGCCAGGTACCTGTGAGGGGCATGAGGTACCTGTGATGGATGTCAGGTTCCTATGAGGGGCCTGAGGTACCTGTGATGGATGTCAGGTACCTGTGAGGGGCATGAAGTACCTGTGATGGATGTCAGGTTCCTGTGAGGGGCATGAGGTACCTGTGATGGATGTCAGGTTCCTATGAGGGGCCTGAGGTACCTGTGATGGATGTCAGGTACCTGTGAGGGGCATGAGGCAGCTGTGAGGGGAATGAGGTACCTGTGAAATGCAGGGAAAGCAGGAGACAAAACAGACTTCAAGCCCACATGATGAACACTGAACCTGAAAGAGCCCTCCCTCATCACATGTAGACAGTCAACACAACCAAAAAGAAATATAAGGTTCATCCTGTAGAGGGGTCAAAACAGAGTAGTCCCAAGCCTAGATTATTAGTCAGTGCTCAAAAGACGAAGCTGCTGAACCAAGAAAGGCCATAAAGGAACATTAAATGCAGATTACTAAGTGAAAGAAGTCAAGTTAAGCAGGTAGCATGCTATAGAATTCCAATTCTGACGTTCTAGAGAAGGCAAAACTATACAGAGAAAAAAATCCCAGTGGCTACCAAGGGTGGGATGTCTACGACAGGGGATGGGTAGGCAGAGCAAGGACTTTGGTGACAATGGCAACATCACTCATGATACTGTGATGATAGATATGTATTAGTATACATGTGTTCATACTCACAGGATATATAGCACTGAGTGAGTGACCTTGATGTCAGATGTAGACTGTGGGTGATCATGAGTTGTTAATATAGGTTCCTGGATTGTACTGAATGCATTGTGGTAGGGAACTTTCATCAGGGAGGTCACGGAGTTGGGCAAGGCTTTCATCTCTGAGGTCATCGGGTAAAGCGGGAATATTATGGAAAATCTCTGTGCTTTTGTGATTTTACTGTGAAATCAAAATTCCTCTTTTAACTGGCCTTAAAGGGGCTTAAATGGTTGGTTTTACATGTTTGCCACAGTGAAAAAAAATGCTTTGTGCACAGATGGCTCACTGGTTAAAGTCACTGCCTGCTCTTCCAGAGGGCCCAGGTTCTATTTCCTGTACCCACATGGTGGCTCACAAATGCCTGTCAGTCCTAGGTGATGGAGCACCCTCTTCTGGCCTCTGAGGGCACTGCATGCACATGGTGCACAGACACATGTACAGGCAAAACACTCACACACAAAAGAAAAACAAAGATTAAAAAATTTTAATATGAGCACACAGCCAGTGGTCACCAAGTTTGTGAATAAAATCTAGAGACAGGTGTTGGGCACAGGAGACAGAGCAGAGGAGATGGACAAGTAAGAGCAAGACTTGAAGCTTGCTCCTGAAAAATGGAACTAAGCATGCGTAAAAATCAAGGAGGACGGAAGTTTAAAGATGGATGGGACAAACACGTGGAAAGGAGGCAAGCTAGGAAACAATCAGAAGACAGACTCAAAGACTGACTCTTTGCCTAATAAGAGGTGACAGAGACAGGAGGGGAGACAGGTACTACGGAAATAATACAAGGGCACTTCTGAAATATTAATGAGAGGAATTTATAGACGACAGTCAATCAACCACCCAACATAATGAAGAAAAACAGCCTACCCAAGGCTTGTAGTTAAAAGTTCATATGCTAAAGAAATACCGAAAGTGATGAGCACTTCCAAGTGCTGGTAAGAGAGCCTGGGGGAATGGACTTGGGGGGGGGCAGGGAAGATGGCCTGTGGGAATAGACTGAGGGGGGCAGGGAAGATGGCCTGTGGGAATAGACTGAGGGGGGCAGGGAAGATGGCCTGGGGGAATGGACTGGGAGGGCAGGGAAGATGGCCTGGGGGAATGGACTGGGGGGCAGGGAAGATGGCCTGGGGGAATGGACTGGGGGGGGCAGAAGATGGCCTGGGGGAATAGACTGAGGAGGGCAGGGAAGATGGCCTGTGGGAATAGACTGAGGGGGGCAAGGAAGATGGCCTGGGGTAATGGACTGGGGGCGGCAGGGAAGATGGCCTTTGGGAATGGACTGGGGACGGGCAGGGAAGATGGCCTGTGGGAATAGGCTGGTAAGAGAGCCTATGGGAAATGTGCTAGGGATGGTGAAAATGGCCTGGGGGAGATGGGCTGAGGGTGGGGAATGGTCTGGGGGGATGGTCTGGGGGAAATGGGCTGGCCACACCAGGGCAGAGGAAGCTAAATCTTCCCCAGAGGTACAAAGTCCTACAGCATCTATAATTTTTAATTAGTATAAAAGCATTATTTTTGAATTATAGGAAGTTGAAGAAAATAAGCAAAAAAGTTGCAGGTGGCTGGAAATGAAAGGACGGAACAGGGAGCATGCTGTTGATGTCAAAAGCTCTATGATGTGGATTTAAATCACATCTGCATTTAAATCTTATCCTGGTTCCTTTTCCAACTAACACATTCAACTTATATTTAGGTCTAAAACTGTCCTGATGCATCCCCACAAAGAAAGAAAAGAAGACAAGCTGGACTCAACTTACCAGAAGTCATCTGAGGATGGCTCTCTGGCTAGTTCTGGGAAGTGGCTGGCAGGAGAGAACCAGGTAGTCAGAAGAAAAGGCCAGTTGTTAGAGCATGCACACAAATGTACAGGTTCAATAGGACCTCTCAGGAAAGTTGAAGAAACAAGTCCCCGGGGAACCCATTAAGTTCTACACATATTTAATAGCAACTACACATCCAAATCCCTCACAACACTTGACAGAGTAGCCAAAACTACACTTGGTTGGGAGGCTAGAGATGAGATCTCCTGTAAGCGATAAACATGCTCACCCATAGGTCACGCCAGCAATGCTACACTTCTTGAAGTTCATGATATTGCACGTAAGAGTTCCGGTCTTGTCAGAAAACAGGTATTTTACCTAAGCCAAGAGTAAACAAAATGCATACCAAGAGTGTAATAAGGGGCTGCAGAGATGGTTCAGAGGTTAAGAGGACAGGCTGCTCTTCTAGAGGACCCAGATTCCATTCCCAGCACCCACAGGGTAGGCCACAACCATCTGCAACTCCACTTCCAGGGGATCCAATGCCCTCTTCTGGCTTTCAAGAGCACTGGGTATTACGTGGTGCACAGATATACACACAATCAAAATAAAATACACATTAAATAAAGTAACTTTTTAAAAATGGGTGTAATACGATGCAAGGATCAAGAAATGAAGTTGTCTACTATGTCTGTAAATCTGAATGAAATTTAAATGCAAGCCTATAAAAGTAAACAAATCAATCATAAATGATGCACTTTAATTCACAGACCATTCATAAAACATTTTTTACTACCAATTCTATAACTTGGGTAATAAAGAATAAAAGAAATGTCCATAACTCCACTGGCCACTGTCAATAAGAGTTGTTCTCAACCTTCCTAATGGTGCAACCCTTTAACACAGTTCCTTATGTTGTGGTGAACCCCAACTATAAAATTATTTTTGTTGCTACTTCATAACTGTGATTAGCTACTGTTACAAATTGTAATATAAGTATCTGATATATCTGGTATGTGACTCCTGTGAAAGTGTCATTCTACTCCCCAAAGGGGTTACAGCCCAAAGGTTGAGAACTTCTGGTCTATAAGCATTATCACATGTCCTGTTACTCAGCATTTTGGTGATAGATTTCATCTTCCCAAGTTCCTCCATGTTCTCACAGAAGATGCAATTCTTTTTAAGAGTCTACCCCCTGACTAGATTAACAATGGCCAGCATGGCAAGATATTCCTAAAGGTGTAATAATGGTACACATAATTTGGCAGTAACCAACAGCTATCTAATTGAACTTAAGGCCCACTCAACAGGATGGTACCTAACAAACTACCTGGGGTGGTGAGATCCTAGATTTTAGAAGAGACTCTACTACAGGCAGATCAGCATAGCTCCTGGCTTTTCCTCCCAGTCTCACTGTGTAGCTATGGCTGGCCTGGAACATGCTTTTTTGGCCTTGAACTAACATATCTGCCTGCTCCTGCCACCCAAGTGCTAGAATTAAAGACATGTGCTAGCATGCCTGGCCCAATCAGCATATCCTGACTAAATTGTAAACAATCATCCTTATACTTGAAGTTAAGTGCAGCTCTCGTCCCTCATCAAAGAAGCTGCTCTTTGCAGCAAACATAGGTCACCACAGAAAGACACAACTGGCCAAAATGCAGACATCACAAGGGGAGCCCAGCCCTAAGGGATGTATCTACACCACAACTCCTATTCCTAAGGCTTAGGGATCATTGAGAGAGAGGCGGTGAAAAGACCAGAAAAACCAGAGAAATAAGAAGTCTGCTGTGAGATTATGTCTCCTAGAAATGACAGAGAAGCTACACCCACCCATAGTACCTCAACAACGTGGCTGCTAAGCAAGGCCTAAACAAAGACCACACCAATAAACAGCTAATATGGAAAGAGAAAATCTCCTCAGACTGCACTCCTAGACAAAGAACGACAGGTAACTAATAACTACTGTCTTGGGGCTTCTATTGCTGTACTAAAACACAATGGCCAGAAGCAACTGGGAGAGGAAGGATATTATTTCACCTTCCAACTCTTGGGTCCCACTCCATCACTGAAGGAAGTCAGGGCAGGAACTCAGGACAGGAAGCTGGAGGCAGGAGCTGATGCAGAGGCCATGGAGGGGTGCTGCTTACCGGCTTGCTCTCCATGGCTCTCCCACTAGCCCAAGGGTAGCATGGCCCACAGTGAACTAGGCCCTCCCCTATTAATTATCAGTCAAGGAAATGCACCAACATCTTGCCAATCTGATGGCAGCATTTTTCTCAATGTGGCTTCCCTCTTCCAAAATAATTCTAGCTTGTGTCAAGTTGACAAAAAACTGGACATCATACTTTCTAAGACAAAACTAGTTTTTCCCAGGGATGAGCCTCCTAATTGGTTGTCTAATACCAAGTGGTCATCCATAACCATATACACACAGTAACATTAAATGGACTCAGTAGGTTGTAGTTGTATGTTTATACATTTAAATAAATCTATATAGTGATCACAGAAAAAGAGGCCATCGATTTGAGATGGACTTGATTTGAGAAGGTAATGGGAGGAGCTGGAGAGGGGAGGGATTTAAAGAAGGAAAGGGGAAGTAATGTAACTATATTTTAATTAAACTAATTTTTTAAAGAAATATTACATAATGATTGAATCGGGACAGGCAGCTTTTCCACGCCCTTCACATTGGAACTTCTTGAAAAATAATAATTACATATGTTTATGATTATATATGATATTTCAAAACATGTATGCATGTTAATCATATTGATCAATCGGACAATTAGTGTTTCTATTGTTTTCAATTAATAAGAAATTTTATGTTTCACAGAGTATGTCTAGGAACACCAGAAGCACAGCAGAATTAGCTCCTCTGTCTCTTTTTAAAAAAGAATTAAAAATTTGCCAACATAGTAGAAAGGAAAATCTTATAAAGAACTGTAAGATTTGTGATCTCTCTTGAATATTAACTTCTCCTTAGGCAAGCCACCCCATGCCTGGCCAGGACAAGGTACTTCATCCTAGGGGCTTTCATGAGCATGTGCAGTTTTTCCATCTTGCTAGGTCAATTCAGTGGCACATGAGAGCAATCATATACTAAGTCCTGTGAACTGACAAAGGTAACCAAAGGCTACATATACAGTTGTCCCTAAACATCCACAGGGGGTAGTTCTAAGAACCCCCGTGGGTACCAAAATTCTCAGATGCTCTAATCCACTATATAAAATGGTACAGTGTTTGTATAAAACCTACATACAACCTCTGGTGTGTTTCACATAATCTTAGATGGTGTGTGACACCTAAGACAATAGAAATGCCATACTGTCCTAGCTGGGGAACAGTGACAAGACTCTTCTGTGTATATCTGGTACAGGTGCAACCACTGTCGGCACAATCCGATTTTAACCTGAAGTTGGCTGACTGCACAGGGTTCGAGCCTGATCCAAGTGGACACAGATAACTAATCACATTGTCATTTCACTGTGTGTGTGTGTGTTTGGAAAGAATGCTTAAGGGAACATAGCAGACAGACACTAATGTTGCCTGGAAGTCCTGGGAAGGATTCAAAGAGGCAAACATCATCTGCTATGTACCAAGAACTCATGCATTGTTATAGGAGCAGAATTTTACCAATGATAATGTCATTGTAGTAAGAAAGAATGCAGGTAGATGAAAGATAGACAGACAGACAGACAGATGACAGTTGATGGATGGATGGATGGATGGATGGATGGATGGATGGATGGATGGACGGACAGATGATATAGGTGGATTGGTAGGTAGATAGACATACAGACAGATAGATAATAGATATTTGGCACTGGATTCTGCTCCTCATTATGAGTACTGCATGAACATGGTGAACAGGGTGGAGGGGATAGGGACACAGACCTCAATGAGGAAGATGTGTGCTTGGTGCCAGAGTATTCTCTCTAAATGACAATCCACCTTGCTACACCAAATAAACTTGAGGACTCCTGTGAATTCTAAATTTTCTATTTAAAAAATAGAAAAAAAATGCTTTTCACTCTAACTAGATTTGGAAAATATCAAAGGAACAGAATCACCTGAAAATGTGGTTACAGAATTATATTTTATTACAAACTTGACTGACAAATTTGAGCTTCAGCTTTCTTGAAATGAACTTAAAAAATGTTCCAGCACAAATGCAGAACCGACTCTGTCCTTAAGAGGTGGGGGGAGAAGAGGGACATGACACCTGACCCTACTTCTGGCCCTCAAACAAATGAGAAGTCAGGCTGACATCTTCCCAGGGGGCCATGCAGCAGGTGTTCCAGGAAACAAAGGCCAGATTTGGACAGGCAATCTGCCCTCACCTGTCATTCATCAACCAGCTTTCCCAGGGTCAATTAATCATTTTTCTTAATCTCTAAAATGAAGATGCAGCACATTACCACCCCCACCCCAACTGGACTGATGGGAAGTTCAAAGTGTATAAAATAAAAATCATAGTTTTTAATTACTTTAGGTTAAGAATAAGTATTATCTATTCAAAAAAGGCTATAGGTTGCAGTAATTCAATGGAAGAGGCAGACATAATGCAACATGAACAAGCAGAAATCAAGAGGAGTAAACAAAAGTCACCAACTTTCGCAACAATGTCAGGGGGTATACCCATCCTTCAAATGGCCCCACATGCTTTGTGGGACAGCCCAGTAGCCAACATCCTACCTGTTTTCCTAGTCATCTGTTCTGAGAAACCCATTTTTTTAAAAAAAATCCAAAATAACATTATATTTTTGTACAATGTTCTATACTTTTTTCCCCGGATATGTTTTCAACAAAATGATAAACTTGTATCTCCAAAACCAAGTGACAATTGCATGCACTGCCACCTTGCAAACCAGATGTCACAAACACAGTCATGGGTAGCTATTTGGGAAACCCCCCCCCCCCGGGCTCCTCTGCTAACACTGGCTTCCTGCTCATAGCCCTGTCTCCAAAGTCCCCAGAGAGGCTCTCACCTGCCCGAGCTCTTCATTAAGGTTCGATGTCCTGGCCATAGCAGGAGTGTCATTTTCAATATAATACATATCTGTGTCCTGAAAGGAAAAGTGGGGAAGGTGGGAAGAAAGAAGGAAGCCTTCAGAAAACATGTGACTCTAATATTTCATTCAGATTAACATAGACTCTGGCCATCTCAAATCCTTCCATTATCATCCAAATGCTAACTGTTAACTTGTCTGGAAAATGAAGCTACAATCAGGATGGAGAAACCCTGTGCCCCAGTATGACCCATGGTATTTAGGTTTGGGTTCAAGATAATCATCTCATGCCCTGGCTGTGAGCTGAGTCAATGCCTCATTCACAGGTTTGTTGTGAAAATCAAAGTAAAACACACATGTAAGTGCCTGGTTTGAAAAAAAAAAAAAAAAGTTGACAAGGCCCAGTGTTGAATGGCCATGGTCATGACAGTCCCTTAAAAAAAAAAAAACCCACCTCAGCCCCTACAATCCATCCAGGGTGACTGTCATGATGAAACCCGTACAGAATGGACACTGTGGTGAGTACACGAGAGGCCTTTCCTTAGCATAAAGGGGACTTGGGAAGCACGGCCATGATGGCCAGACAACAGGCAGCCACTGGCACCCTTCCTCCACCTCCCCACTATGGTAATTGCATGGCTTGCCAGTCATCAGTTTGGCTGGCTTAACCCCGTAACCTAATAATAAACAGCCTCTGCCATTTCCTTTCTGGGACTCCATGAAATGACAAAGGCTTGTGCAGAGAACTAGAAAGCAGAGGCTGGCACCCCTCCAGGAGCTCATGTTTCACATTCTGCTTTGAAACTCACCCAGTTGATGAAGAGAGCTTGCGTGTATTTCACAACCTCAAGCGTCACCAGCAGACTGATGGGGATCAGATTGTTGTACAAGATGATAAATGTCAGCAAGTTGTAGCCAAAATTATCTGAGCTCGTGTCTACAGACAAAAACCAAGACAATCCATACAGCTTTAGTGGAAGTCTCCATTTCATTTCTTTCCATTTTGCTATTTCCAACTTTTTTTTCTCCTAAATGATGCTCCCAACCAAAGCCTATGTGCCTGTCTTGAGACTGAGGGGTTACTGTGCCAGTGTAAACTCCAAAGTCTGTTGGAATTCAGTCCCTATGGGTAGTGCTGGCTTCTCTTTGGAGGTTAGGGAAGGAGGCAGAGGAGGGAGCAGAGACAGCCCTCCCCCAGGAGGGGAATGCCCTCTGTGGCCTCAAAGGGGGATGTGGCTATTTCTGGGGTCATCAGACAACATGGCAGGAAGCTGCAGAGGAGGCAAGCAGAGGACTACGCCTGGGAATCAGGAATCTGTAGTGGCTCCAAGCCACACACATTGAATCTTCCAGTGGGAAGGCTTGACACATGCATGGTACAGATGATGAACCCGGGACTCTGGAGGGTGGCTGAGATGGAGATGGGTAATGGGAACAGGCCATCTGACATCCCCCAGCCTTTCACTTTCTACCCCACCCCCCAAGCCTTCCACTCTCCAGCTGGCAGCCCTTCTCCATGGCAGACTACTTTACTCTCTGCTTCTCTCAGACAATCAAGGAGTTGCTAAACAAGACCCGTAAGTCCCAATAACTCGAGTGTCTCCCATAGCACGGCATTTGTTTAGGAATAAAATTTATCTGCCAATAAAATTTATTAGAAAATTAAAACTTTGTGACTTTTAAATGCTAGCCAAAAACTGCTTTATAATACGACGTACAACCACATATGACATCACAGAGCAGCAACTATGCAAAGAAAACCTACCTCTACCTCAGAACCCCGAGAATGCCCAGGCTTGCCAAAAAGCCAAACAAGTCCATAAAAGAAGAAAAGAGAGTATCTAGCCCTATGTAAAATGTTCATCCAAACAAAACCAATGAAAAGGAGGTTAAAGCAGGACCAAATTTGACAGGAAGTGGAATCCAAGCACCAACAGAGGTAGCGGAATGTAAACTGACTTCTCTGAGCAGGTACGTATACAAACTGTGTTCCCTGAACACCACACAGTTGGCACTGAAGCTTCACGTTATCTGAGCCACTTAAGTGCCAGTTGCCCCAAAGCTGTGTTGAGGCCACATTTATTTAGATCACAATATAAAACTACATTCAGCCGGGCCGTGGTGGCACACACCTGTAATCCCAGCACTCAGGAGGCAGAGCCAGGTGGATCTCTGTGAGTTCGAGGCCAGCCTGGTCTACAAAGTGAGTTCCAGGAAAGGCACAATGCTACACAGAGAAACCCTGTCTCAAAAAAAACAAAAAAAAAACAAAAACAAAAAAACAAAAAACAAAACAAAACAAAACAAAAAACAAAACAAAACTCTACATTCAGATGAACCCGTCTTCACGTCTGAAGCAAGCCACATAACCAAAGCCAATACTAAGTGATATGATCAACTACAACTCAAAACACAACCATGTGCCCATGTTCATAAAGGAGCAGCTGGCACAGGGCCTCAAGCCATTAATCCCAGTATTTGAAGGTAGGAGGACCAAAAATCTAAGGGCCAGCTTCTGCTACAGATTGGGTTCAAGCCCAGCCTTTACCTCATGAGACCTTGTTTAAAAACAAACAAGCAAAAACAGGTAACATGAGTTTTCTTGCATTTCAAAACCTGAGAGTTTTACGGTTAAAGAAATTAGAAAAGTAAAATCACGTCTAAATCAATTTAAAAATAATTGAGAAATGTCAATAACAATGATGCCAAGGCAATACTCTAAAGTTTTAACATTTATCATGAAATTTGTGCCACTAAATTCTATTATTTTTGCTGAGATCAGAGAATGGCAGACCTTCCCTCTATTCCCTAGGCCCCACCAAGCCTAAACAAGACAGAATCATCAAAATCAAGTAAAGTCCCAAGAAATGGATCAAATGCATGTATTAAGAACATCTGCCAACTCTTAGAAGAACAGTTGGCACCGTGGACTATTATTCCACTCACAGATCCTTGTCATGTCAGTTCTGCTCTAGTGGGCGGTAGTGGTTATTGGGTTAGCTACCATTACCTACCTCCCCTTACCCCAGGGCAGGACAGGAACACCTAGGTAACTCACATCATTTGAATGGAGTAAGAAAAAGAATTCTATATGCAATGTCCAATCAAAAAACAATAGATCTCAGCAGCTAATGGTCTGGGAAGTCAAGTGTTCCCATATAGGAGTAAGGAAAACAAAAAACTGGCTTGAAATTTAGCAGAGCTATTCATGGGAAAGGGTAGCCAGGGAAGTCCTGCTAAGAGTTCATCCTGGTCAGCACAGAAGACCTTGTCTATGCACAATCAAGAGGCCCAGCACAAGCAGTAAGAAGACAGTGAGATGGATGAAACAAGGAGATGATACTAGCTACTAATTCGTCCACAGAGGTTTCCAGAAATGGCGAACTAGTAGATTAAAAGAAACAAGTTCATAAGCATGTATCTTTTTTTTTCCTCTTAGCTCTTTAAGATATCCTAGATTATACAAAGCACTGATTACAACGTGTTGTGAGGTTGACAGTACCTACACACAGTGCATATATGACAATAATAGCATGAGCAGTGGGGAGTCTGGAGATTAGCTGGTCTGATGTTTGTGAATTCAGTTAGTAGTGATCCAAAGGGTTTCTCATGTTGTCATTCCTGGAGGAACTATGAGAAAGTGTCTTGAAAATTAGCTGAGAAAGAATCCTTAGAGCATAGAACAGTTCCCAGATATACTCATCCTCACTTCCTCTCATGGATATACTCATCCTCAGTTCCTCTCATGATTCCTAATCTGTTCTCTCTTCAAGAAGGCCTGGCATATGCAGGGTAGCCATGGGAACAGAGGGAGGGCATGGCTACCACCCACAGACCCTGTGTGGAAGGACCTTCCAAGAGGTTTGTCCCACAAAAGTGAGAGGCAGTCACCCCAGCACTCACCCATCTTCTTGATGTACCAGCTCTTTCCACCATGAGACCCATTCCAGTACAGGGCTCCTACCGAGCTCACCAGTGCCATGACCAAGAGGATGCCAAACAGCACCAGGATCTGCACGTTGGTTACCTTCTCGACGTTGGACCTCTTAAGAGGTGCTTTTGTTGAATTCTGTAAACCGGTATTGAAAGGCAGTAACCATCATAGAACAGGCTTGGGCAAAGGTAAGGAGACACTGAGTAAGACAATCATATACAGTGATGGAAATGAAAAAGACTATTTCTTTTCCAAATTAATGATGGAATTAAAAGGTGCAACATACTCCTGAGTAAACAGCCCAGTTTTAAAAGACATTCTCCAGTTTAAAGGACTCACCTGTGGTGGTTTGAATAAAAATGGCTTATGTATTTGAATGCTTAGTCACCAGGGAGTAGCACTATTTGAAAAGATTAGAAGGATTAAGAGGTGTGGCCTTGTTGGAGGAAGTGTGTCACTGGGGGTGGATTTGGAGGTTTCAAAAGCCCATGCCAAGACCAGAGTCTCTCTCTCTCTGCCTACTGACCAGGATGGAGTTCTCAGCTACTGCTCCAGCATCTGTGTGCACGCCACCATGATGATAATGAATTAAGCCTCAGAAACTGTAAGCAAGCCCTCAATTAAATGCTCTGTCTTAAAGTAGTTGCCTTGGTCATGATGTCTCTTCACAGCAATAGATCATTGACTAAGACAGCACTCCAACTCTGCATGATCTAGTCCATACTTTTATTTACACCTTAGCATAACATCAGCTACTTTCATAGACACAGAAGGCTCTAGATAATCTAAGTATGGTCTAAAAAAACACTAATAAATCTTTACCATAAAAAAAAATCTAAGGAGAACCTCCAAAGCAATAATTCAGCTCTGTGATAAGCGTAAGAGAAATGTTTAAAGTGTACATGTTCTTTCCAGTAGGAAGGAATAAAAAAGACAAAGACACAAATATAAATGCATCAATAAAGCAAAAGAGAACAGGGATAGGTGTCAAAGCAAATGAATGAAAGGTTCACTTAGAGAGGAGTAAAAAATAAGCTCCTTAAGGCAGAACCACCTTGAGTTTAGTGAAGGTAGAGCAGAAGGCAGACAGAGGAACTGAGGCCTGTGTTAGGACGTGGGTAACAAGATGTTCAGGGAAGCTGCACTCAAGGTTCACTGATCTCACATGGAAGATGTGAGACTGTAAGCTCTCAGGAGTGGAAAAGTCCATCGTGTAGTATCAACAAGATAGTTATATACCGGAAGCCTTTTATAAAAGAAATCCCCAAAGATTGGTATGACAGGCCAATGATTGGCCCCAATGAAGGACTTCACAGAGGTGACTTGGGACTTTGATATGAGTAGATGAGCCTGACTTCCTAGATGAGCTCAGTCTAGTGCACAGTGACTCTCACATCACAACCATCACTCATATCTTTCTGAATTCCATTGCAGACCCAGAAATTCTGTCTAGTGTGAGCACCATGGATGTTACTGAAAGGAGGCAAGTTAGGGAACTGTCACACTAGGAGCTTTAGACTGTCTTCTAGGTGTCCTCCATTTAGTTTTGTCCTGCTCTGTTGTTAGTTTACTGAGTTGTCTTTTATAGACTTTGAAGAAAAGTCCTCCAGGGTCAAGATGGAAGTTTGCTAGCAAAGGCCATCTTAATCAGTCAAGCACCACAGGAAGGCTCCCAGGATGGCACACCCACATCTGGCCTCATGTTGAGAGCCCGGAACTGTTCTGTTACAAGACGGATTATTCAAATTCTTTAAACACTAAAGACGACCCTATCGTGTTTGATTAAGAGTCATTAAATTTTCAGGAAGGAAAAAAAAATGACAAAAGCTGGCATTTCTTGAGCCTATCAGTTAGCTGAAGTTGTTGAAACCCAACCAGTCACCAGAGTTAGGAAAACAGACTTTTCATCCAACACAAGGAAACAACCTAAACCTCTAGGCTTCAACACATGCCCATCATGGAAAGCCAACACAGCACACTCACTCCCTTTTCCAAACATTTCCACTTGCAACAATGAGTTTTTAATGCTCAATTCCTATTAGAACAATAAGTTCTTTGTATAAAATTCTTAAAGGACACTATCACTTTGATGTCCTGGACTACAATAAAAATGGGTCCAACTTCAAGATTTTGCAAATGCTGGAATCTGACCTGAATTGTATGCATCTTATTCCTCCTGAGAAAGCAAACATCAGAATGCTAGTCAGAATATGTCTGGAGTGTGTCAACCTAGATTTCAGCCTCAAACCTCACTCTTTCTGGATTTGTAAGCTAAGCTGGGGTCAGTTCGACACTGTGATTTAGTTGCTCTGTTTTTAAAGTAGCAGTACTGGGGCCAGAGAGATGGCTCAGTGCTTAAGAGCACTGGTTGATCTTGCAGAAGACTTGGGTTTAATTCTCAGTACCCACAGAGTGGCCCACAACCATCTCTAACTCCAGTTCCAGGGGATCTGACACCCTCTTCTCTCTTTTGGACTCTGCAAACACTGAACAGACATGGTGCACAGAAATTCATGCAAGCAAAACACCTATACATACTAAGTAATAAATATTTTAAGTAGTGAATGTACCTTCCTCATACCAAGGAATAAATGAATCCATATATATGTGAATCACAAAACCATGCATGCCTTGTTATCATCAATGTTTCCTAAAATTACTGATTACCTTTTTCCTATTAAGTCAACCAACAGAAACGGTCTGAGTGTTTGCTGTGTGTAACTACACTAAGCATGAACTGAGGGAGCTCTGAAAGGTAAAAGGTACACAGTGGAAGCTTCAGAACCCCAAGGCCATTCAGCTTCCCCTCAACCATCAAAAACACAAGTGTAGACACAATGTTATTTCATGAACAGAATGGCTTCCAGCTGTTGTGTTATTTCATATTCCTTTTGAAATTTCATTGTTCGTGTTGGTTCAGCCCTAAAGGCACAGCAAGTCTAGCACAGATGTTTCTGGGTTGGTTTTTTTTTTTTTTCCATCACTCTGTATGTCAACAGTAGTAAGTCTTGCCAAGGTTTGTCACACAGAAAGCAGGGAAAGTACCCCTCACACTCAATGGATGCAAATGGCATGGACTCGTCCTGCCCACTGAAGCCATGATGGGGATGTGTGGATACAAATTATACTGAGCTTGAGCTCCAAAGCCGGAATATTAACATGTTATCTAGAAGAAGAATATTATACCCTGAAAAATCACCCAGTGTACAAGGGAACTTGGAGAAAGCTTGAACTTTTAAGGAGCTTGATCCAAACCCTAGCCTTGGTACTCTACCCAAATCTGAGCTACCCACCCACGGCCTCTTTACCACTTCATTACAAAACACAGAAGCTGTGGGGAGCATAGCTCCAAAGGTTTGCTGTGACTACTGGTAATGGGCTGCTTAAGAGGTGGTGGAGCGTGAAACCATCCATCAAGATGGTCTTTGAATGCAGACTGCTCAGAGACAATAAACTTTAAGTGTTCTAATCCAGTGAATGAATGACAGCTGAGCAGGAAAGCAGGCATGCTGAATGATTTTCATTCACTCCAGGGCTGCTGTGGAGACCGCCAACCAGTCATTTTTCTACTTGCTATGAGTGACCCTCTAACACTTCTCATTATGAGTATTCTTCTAAGCCTGGAGGCCTCCTGTTACACTCACAATGCTGTGTGTCTTCTCCATGCTTCTGGATCTCTCCTCCTGCCACTTCTCTTACCCAGCTAAGGACATGTAACACCCCAAATCAGACACCTATGCCAAAAGAGGGTGCCTTAGTAAGGACCCACTGGCATCGGAGGTAGCTCTCCTGGGTCTACAGCTAAGACCTGGGAGTATTACTTGAGCCTTTGTTCCTCCAAGTCCACACCAATTGGATGTAAACCCTTGTCCCTTCCCCCAGCATGTCACCTCCCTGAATCTTGCCAGCGCTGAAGAAACTGGCTCATGGAATTCTTCTCTGCTCCAGCCCCATTTTCAGTCCACCTTCACAATCCCAGCCCTGCGTCACTTTCGACTCAGCGTCAAAGGACCTGGCACTGTTGGACCGCCACTTAAGCTTCCTTGAGCTCCCACTGCCGTGGATCAGCCACATGGATCAGCCACAGGTCCCCCAGCCTACAACTCCTCAACTTCCGAAACTCAGAGGTGAGTACCGTACGCTCACATCCACCTGTCACTCAACTCCAAGGGTCACTTTCAGCTTCAGGAACTCTCATAGCCCTCTAATGCAGACTCCTTCCATGTCTTCGCTGCATTAACCAGCACTCTAAGCCTGGGATGGTGACTCTTACCTATATATCCATGGGACTTTATAATGGCATAGTTTACAATAAGTACATCTCCACTTTCTGTATTTTCCATATTACTCCTTTACCAACCTGGCCCCCAAAGGTGAAGACTGAGCCTTTTCGCTAATGTACCCAGATGTCTTAGTACAAGGCTCAGAGGATAGTGGCTGTAAACATTTTTCAACCAAGACATAAGCCAAATGTGATGTTGGAAGTTACACAAAATAGCAGAAGACCCAACTCTCTTTAAGAGTTATAATTAACAAAATACAATACTGTTATGTAGTAATTTCCTCTGACATAAAAACTCATCTAAAAGGGAAGCTTATTAAGACATAGGATTTTCTAAGCACAAGTGAAACATTCCATTCTGCAGTGAAGCTACTCAAGCTTGGGAGGTAAACAACCCCAAAGCTTCAGGAAGTCCCTGAAACTGATCAGATTCACTAGGTCCTTCCCTTCCCAAGTATCTACAAACAGTAAGGACTGCACTGAAAGATAGTTTGAGTTAACTGAGCTGCTGAGAAGAGAGGCTCAGACCAACTGAACTGCCAGGAAGAAACAGAGACCTGGAAGAGGCACAGGTCAACTAAGGTGTCTGCAAAAGGCATTTCCTGACCTTCCTAGCCGTCTGGAGGCTGTGCAATATGCTCTAGATTTCTGGATTCTGTGGTCTATCACCCATGCTGGGTGGGCTCTGGTGATACAATTGTCTCTGAGTCATTTTTGCTTTTCTAAGTAACCCCTCACCCATGTTCTCACAGGTGACCCCAATAAATGCAGCGATCCACCAAGTTGGATGTTGGTGGCATCTATACTTTGGTTTGTCATTTCCCTGACTAGAGGTTTCTTCACATCTCTCCAGGAACAGTGTCATACAACAAATGCCAAACTATATCAGAGGACATGTAAGAAATGATAAAGAGATTCATGGAGAAGTTCAGAAGACATCTGGCCAAATATGTCATATAAATATGGGCTATGGATCTATACACAAAAATTTAAGAAAAAAACATTAACAGTGAAAAAGAGAAAAACCTCTTTTAAATGCATTCTGTTTCTTTGGTATACGAAGAATAAACATTAGTTCATTGTTCCTTTATTTTAAATGACCTAGAATTCATATAATAAGAGTTTACTATAACATCCTAATTAGTGGGATTCAGAGGACAAATGGAGAAATTCTTAAAGGGTAACTAGGCCCTCCTTACACCCAGAAGACCAGCTGTCCCTCTTGAACCTAGACAACCAAGACCACTTATATGTAGAGAGTCTTTGGACAAGAATGTGGTGACAAAGGCCAAAAGAGTCACATAAGGAAATAAAAGTCACTTTTCCCCTGAGTTTACACTCTTGGATGAACTTGACTGTCCTGTTTTGTCTGTATTTTCCACCCTCAAAGGAAAAGGGAATAAAGGAGAAACAAACAATAAAGCAACCACAGTGAGCACAGACTTCCACAGAAATATTTTACCTGCATGAGTTTGGAATCATGTCCGGTGTAAACAACCACGCCAAAGACCCACTGAGTGTTCCTGAGCTGGGTGCCTCTCAGTAAGATCTGGTCAGGCCCGAGGGCAACAGAGCTAAAAAGAAGAAAAACATTTCTATTTCTTGATACTCTGTCAAATAAGCATGCCTTTTCCCTGCCTAAGGCTACAATAAATCAAAGTCAAAATTGTGAATTTATTCTTTGCTTAATCTACCTATGCAGCCCAAATGTCCGCTTTATCCATTCTCCACTATAGAACAGGATGGTTTTTTTTTCTATAAAATATCAGAGAGGATTATGCCTCATAATCCTGTTATGCAAGAACACTGACAAAGAGAATGCTAAAAGCCTCAAGCTCATTCATTTCTGAAAACCAATTCACATTATAGACTATGGAAGAAAAGACAGCAGTAATTCATACCGAATGGCATGGTGACTAGGTGGCATCTGAGGGAGTGTCTACAGATGGGAAGCACGCTGGGTGGCTGGATATGAAGTGCCAACCAAGAAGCAGCCTCAAGCTTGGTTATCACACTGAACCTCTGTAGAGTCTTAACCCGGCTCCCAGCTATGGGTCTAGTCAAAGTATGGGGAAACTCCGGCAGTGGACTGTGGAGTATCACCAGGTAGACCACATGTCAACCTCACAAGCAAAGATAACCTCAGATAATAAGTCATTCAACTTGTGTGTGTGTGTATGATATCTACGTGTTCACATGTGTACACACACATGGAAGCCAGAGGTCAACATCATTTATCTTTCCACCTTATTTTCAAAACAAAGTCTCTCACTGTCACTGGCTAGCCAATGGACTTCGGGGTTCAGCCACTCTGCACTGATCTCCCAGCCAATCCCCCAGCACTGGCATTTGCCTTTAATGTAGGCTGGGAATCCAAACTATGGCCCTCATGCATGCATAATAGGCATTTCACTGACTGTGCCATATTCACAGCCCCGTTTCATTCAGCTTTCTAAAGCCAAGCAGAGCTGTAGTGAGGCGCACTGGCGAAGGGCTGGTCTAGCATGGGCAAGCATTGCAATGCACCGCACGGCAAAATCAATTAGTAAAATAGAAACAGAGCTTTGTAGAAGAAAGCTAACAAGAAACTATGCATCTGCCTCCCGTGTGTGGTACGCTAAATACACAGCCAGTACCTCTCTGCTGCTCTCCTGCACCACTGAATGCAATCTGAACTGTTTGTTTGGCCTCGTTAGTCATAAGCAAGGAAAAATAAGCTGCTTTCTATGAACCCCATGTGAGGTCTTTGGCTTGTTTCTTTTAAAAAATCTGTTCTTTTCTTCAATGTAAGGGAAGTTTTAAATGAATTTAAACAGTGTTTCAGTCTCTCAGAAATGAGCTAAACAGGAAGAAATCTCACTGTTTTCAAATACTACGAAACTAGGATTTTTTTTTCAAAGCTCCAGGAATTCTTGGCCACATTAAAAAGAAGGTGGGGGAAGGATAACAGGAGGGGGAGAAATAATTAAGGAAAGGAGATTTGAACCTCTTCCCATCCAAGTGCAAGTTGCCGGTGAAGTCGTAGAGGTGGCGATTGGGCCCTTCACACTCTATCCTTCCTGACAGTTTCATCAGGACTTCCCGCGTCTGCATGTCGGCTGTGTGGCTCAAGCCCTGAAACGGAATGAAAAGCCAACGAGATCAAATACTGCCATCCGCGTCTAAGACACAGCACGGCATTCTGTCAATCACAGGGACAAAATGAGCCATCTGCAATGCGATCATGTGATAAGTCATATAGCACCCCTCCAGACTGCACAGTTTGACACAAAGATATCGAGATTTCAATGGTGCAGAAGAGGAAGCCCCAACCCCTGCTAGAGACAGCCATATTTAAATAATAGTCAAGGCATTGAAACATACAACACAAAGCAATGCTACCACCATCCTGCAATACTGCTCAGATAGGACAGAGGGTCCTTTAACAGTCTGTAGTACACCACTCATTACTCTTAAAACTGTTAACAGTTTATTCTGAATATTTCCTTAAAAAATAGTTTGACAAACCTCATAAATACTTCTTCAAACAGAAAAAAAAATTTTAGACCATAGGAAAAAGAAAGATACACAGACAGAATTATTAAATTCAGTTTTGTGAAGCAGGAAAAAAAATCCCACAAAACAACAACAACAACAAAAAACCCACAAGGGTCTTACATGCTTAGTATTTTATTCATGGAAGACTATTCTTTATATCACAATTGTGTGGTAAGAAATTTTTTATTTGTATCTATTTTGTGCTGAACTTATTTCTGTATCATAGGGTTCTTTCTTTTTCCCTGGAAAAAAAATTTCATTCAATATATTTGATCATGTTTGTTCCCCTCACCCAGGTCCTCTCTGTTCTATCAATGTATCAGACATCTTAGGATGTCTCTCCCTTCATGCAGCTTCCTCTTCTGGCTTCGGAACAATGGTTCCTTTTCAGTGGCAATCAGCCTGGTGCGCCAGGCAGCTCAAGCAGAGTTAACTCAACCCAGAGCGCTGGAAAGGTGGTGGCCCACCTGCAGATCTTCAGTGACCAGAGAATCTACATCTAAACTGCTGTTGCCTGTTACTCGGCATTTTTCAGCATGTGCTGTGGAAACTCAGCCCTCCATTTCAGTCACAGAGTCCACTGCTTGGCCTGGACACACCTACCAGCCTTACCACTGTGACATGGATTGCCACATGGTGCTTCTTTAAACATCTTTCAGTTACTTTGTAGCTTACGCAGATCCCCAGTGGCCTGGACAGTTTCCTAAGGGTTCTTAAAATGAACCCAAAGACTTGCACCTCTTGTTTTGCATGGTTTATAGAGTTTTGGGGGGAGGGAGCTGGTCAAGTTGATAGTGAACCATTTTCACAGGTGACCCCAGGCGGCTTGCAGGAAGAGTAGTAGGGTAGTTCCGGGTATGGAAACAATGTATCTGATGCTTGGCTCTCCACTATTAGAACAGTAGCTCCAACCACAATGCACCTGGATCTTTCTACTCCACAAGCCCAAAGACTGGCTTTCTTCCCACTGCCCAGCTCAAGCTCCTATGAGCGGATGCCCCTGTCCTGAGCACTGTGGGCAGAACTTAGGAAGATACAAATGAGTGGTGATACACTAGACTGGTGAAACCCACTTTCTAAGCCACCTAGCCTCCTCAACAAGCTTTCCTCATAATTGGGGGCACAGACTTCCACAGCTTCCACCAGGGATTAAGGTATCATTTTATGGCCGAACAACTTTTTCTCCACAAGGTGCATGGGGGATATTTGTGTTATATATTTGCAGCCTGACCTCCTGTAGCAATGTGAGTCACAAAGTGACTTTACCTGTCGGATTTTAAGGTTCGTCTCCCCATCCAGGTTAGCGGTTTCAACATAGCACATCCCCTGAGGCTCACTATGAGGAAGGGGAAAGGCCAAGGTTAGTACCATCCTCTCCACAAACCCCCAGCTCATGAAACCTCTGCCGTGGAAACCATTTGCTGGCCTCCCTTCAAATACGCTATTATAAATACTGTTCTGGTAACACAGCGGATGAGAGAGGGAACTACACACTCATCTTTGGAGCTCAACACCAATAATCCAGTTTCATCTCCACGTGCTTGGTCTTGACTGGACAGTGACTGAGAATGGATGAGAAGGGGGCAGGCCTTTGTACTGGAATGATAATAAAACCCACCCATGAGACAGAGTGATTCTCACAGGCCTCATGAGGACCCTCCTGCCCCTGGAACAAAGGCGTTACCCTGGCAGGCTCAGGACAAACACATCTTTAAGAAAATCAGAGCTATAGGAATTAAAAGAAGAGGTCCAAGCCAGGCAGGCCATTGTTTCCCTACATGTGTCCCAATGTCAGAGGGCAACTCTTCAATCAATTTTAAGAAGAGCGTAAAAGTGAGCAGAGTATACACTATATTCCCACCTCTGGTCTTCTGGTTCAAGTTTAGTCAGTAGAGTTAGTGGTTGAGAAAGGACTCCCCCACTGATGCTACTTTGAGGGTCCATATGACTTTGGAAAGATATTTAAGCTCTCTGTGCCTTGTTTTTATCCATGTACTAATACGAAAGGTATCTGGGGTTAAAAGCCATTGATTAGGCTGCTCACAGAAAACACCCACTCAGATACAAGGAGCACCCCAAAATCTCTGTTGGTATAGCAAACCATCTATGGCAAGTCAGCTTACCTGAGGTCACAGACAAATTTCCTGGCCCAAACTGCCAACTGACATATTCTAATAGTTTTTCATTACTACTGAATAGGGCCAATGAGTCACACCCATTCTTTATGGCTCTTTCTCCCTCCATTGGTTTGGGTCCTATCTTTAAACCTTTTATCCCTTGGTTCCTATCATGGGATAAATCTTACACACAAAACATGGCTGCAATCCAAGAAAATACAAACTGCTTAAGCACCTGCATTTCCCAGCAGCATATAAATAGAGGGATTATAGACTTAACAATGCACACTATCACCTTGAACTCCAGAACAGAAGGTCTCTGTTACCCTGGATTTGGCTTTCCATTCTTTTTGGTATGTGTTTCACACATGGAGCCAAGAAGGCCAAGGGTGGCGGTACCCAGCTCTGCATGCACATCCCTGTGTGGCGATGATATTTCTAGTACAAAACTACCCAAGGTGCAGCAACTGTTTGGGACAAGAGCAAAGATCAGGGCCACCTGCAGGTTGTGTCTAAGATGAAAAATGCCTCAGATTCTCAGAACAGTTGTTCACAGGCAGCATCGAAGGCCAGAGGACAGACTGCCAGCTGGACTGACCAAGAAAGGGCTGAAGTCTCAGTTACACTGCCTCCTGGTGTCATTAAACATTCACTCCCTTTATCAGTGTCTTGGCTGGTGAGGACTATCCTAGAGTCAGTGGGAACTAAAGCAGTCAATACCAGCAGAAAGGTTCTAAAAACCTCAGGGGATGAAGAGGAGACCAAACCAAACCAAACCAAAAAGGAGCAGCTAAGGGTCACAGCAGGAAAAGGCAATTGACAAAGGTCCAGGCTGACCATCCCTAACTTATCCAAAATGCTAGAGGCTAGAGGTACTCCCAATGTTCTACTCTTTCGAATTTTTAAATATTTGCATAGACTTTAACAACAGAACATCTCAAATCTCAACATCTGAAATCTAAAATGCTCCCCAAATCCGAAACTAAAGTTCATTAGGGATGCTCAACTTGTAAAGGTCAGGGTTGTGGAAGGAGAACCCATGGGGAAGAGAAAAGATGAATCAAGATCTCTGCAGTTCATTTAGTACTTTATTGTCCTTAACATTCATTTCAAAACCTGTGCCCACTGGCACACCTGACCTGGAGGAGAACAGGACCATGTCTGCTGGAAGATACTGCCCATTGAGGACCTTCACGATGTCTCCCACTGCCACCTAGAGACCAGGGACAGGACAGAAGGCATGAAAAGAAAGAAAGCACACATGTGATAAGGGTGGTTAAACACGTGAAGAAGAAAGTTAGTACATAACTAAGCCACACGCTACAAGAACAAAGGGCAGGTGTTTCCACTGTGCCACAGCTGGCTTCCATACCCACAGCTCCACATCTATGAGTTCAACCAACTATAAATGCAAAATATTTGCAAAGAGAAATGCAGCTGCCCCGGAGTGGTGGTGCACACCTAGGATCCGGTGCTTGTAGTTCTGAGGCCAGCCTGAGCTGCACAGTGAAAGCTTGTCTCAACAAAACAAAACAAAAGTAAAAGAGAGACAATGGCATTAACAAATGAAAGCAAAAGCTGCCTGCATGCATGCGGAGCATCACAGACCATTTTCCTGGCATTGTCTCCAAAGCTACACACCATAGTACTGTTGCCATAGCATGGGGCTTTTTGTAATCCAGAAATTTTACATTTGTGGGAGTACGTAGGCATGTTCTATGCAAACAAATGTTCCTCTATTTTATATAAAGGACTCGAACATTTATACACTTGGACATCTGTTATTAACAACCTGGAATTAGTCCCTACAGACAGTGGGAAATGGCCACATTGCATTTTTTTATTCTTAATTATAGCTTGTGTGTGTGTCTGTCTGTCTGTCTATCTCTGTGTCTGTGTGTGCATATATATGCATCTAGGTATAGGTGCTTGTGGAGAAGAGGGTGTCAGAGTCCCTGGGGCTGGAGTTACAGGTAGTCCTGAACCACAGGATGTAAGTTGTCTCACTTAACTACAGAGCCAACACTCCAGCCCCAGTATTGAAATTTTGCAGTGATGTTTCCTGAAAAGGTTTTTAAAAAAAAAGAAGGAGAAAAAGAAAAGAAGGGAGGGAAGGAGGGAGGGAGGGAGACAAAGACAGAGAGCGTGTGAGTATGAGCATATATGTCACAGCAGATGTGTGGAGGTCAGAGGACAATCCCCAGGAGTTTTTTCCTTGTACCGTGTGGATCCTAGGGATGGAACTCAGGCTGGCAGTAAGCACCTTGGCCTACTGAGCACTGGCCTCCACTTACTTTTGAGACTAAGAAGTAACCACAGCACCATGGCTTAAGGCATGAAACAGGTGGATAAGCAGAGTCTCCCTCAGGTGTTTGGGTGTAACTTAATGGACTGTGTCAGTGTGAAGGTCAAAGTCAGCAGAACTCCTTGATGACTCGGAGAAACAGTTCCTAGTGCACAAAGAGGTCCAGAGTCCAGGAGAGGTGCTGCGCCTTTCTGTGCCCATTCTACTTAGATTACGGTGAGTTTCACAAGCTACACTTGTGGAAATGACTGGGTCACACAGACCAGCAGGTACCGTGTAACGTTCTTTTAGGGGCTGCAGGTGAGTCAGTGGTAAAAAGCATTTACCCAGCAGGCATAAGGCTCCAGTCCCATCCCTAAACCACCACCACCACTAAACCCACTAATTTTCTGTTGGACCATGGGTGGGGTTTGAACAGCTGTCCCACTGGTGCAGAAGAATGCTTATCAAAGACAAGAACAGCAGAAATTAAAGTCCAAACCCCTGGGTCACCCAAAGTTAGCATCAAATCACAGGTCAGTGTGTAATCTGAAGGCAGAAGCAGGCACAAATCAAAGCAGATTCCATTATAACACAGAGCAAACAGTGTTCATGCGCACTGAAGATGTGTTTAAGTAAAAATACCTTACACAAATTGTTTAGAAAAAGAAGGAGCAATGAATAAAAACTAGAAAGAAAACTTAGTTCTCTTAAAAAAGAAGTGGATTCTTTGTCCCTAATTCAAAGCCTTCCCTCAGGTCTAGAGGACACTGGCTTCCCAGGAACCGGGTGCTAAGAGGTTTCAACAACAATAAGAAGCTGCTAACTCAGAACCTGAAGGTGGCTTTCTGTTTGGGTGTCCCTACACATGATCAACCGTTCCAGGCGTGTGTGGTATTCGCTAAAAGAATTAGTGCAGTGAACAAAACTGTCCTGGGTCCCTGGATTCACGGCAGCCTCAGAAGGCTCTTCCCATCTCTCAGTTATAAGCAGCTAAAGGACTCTCTTGGGTTGATCCCACTATTGAGATCTTCCTCTCTGAGATGACCAGAGTCACGCAAAGCCCAGGGGCTGCTGTTGCAGATGTAACACCTTCACAGAAGTCCAGCTTTGTGTGGCTCTCCAGGACACCTCTGTGTCTCCTCCCCTCCATCTTGAACATCTTTTCATGACCTCTGCCAAGCTCACAGCGTGCACTGTGCTACAGTGAGCTGCCCACAGGGCCAGCCGTAGCCTCTCCTGTGAACTTCAAATGGAAACTCCAGACCCTCTGTACTCAAGAAATAGGGCACATGTGTGCTTGACCAGTGCTGGGTACCAAGGATGGCCTGCTTGGTTGAGGACAGCTGCACAGGAAGACTCCAGCATGAACTCCACGCTTGGCAGTCTCTGGCCTCTGCCAACAGACCCTTTAAGATGGCTCACCATAATGCATTGATATTGAAACCACGATGTATCCAGCCCAGCCTACAACAAGGTGGTGATGCCCCCAAGCACCTGTGGGAGCAGGAAGGAACTTCAGGAGCCCATAGGGCCACCAGCTCCTGGGTTCCAAATTCACCACTTGCAGGGCCCGCCACTACTTCAAGCGGTGTCAAGACACTTGGATGCAAGTCATTCTTCATCTGGCCCATGCTTGTGCCTGTCTCGGGATGAAGCAGCCAGAAGACCCCTGAGAAATGGAGGAGCTGTGAGGATTCTCCACTGCCCACTGCCCAGTTCTCCCCTGGTAATTCTGCCTTTGACCAAGAACCATCACACTGAACTTCCGAAGTGTAGCAGGCCAAGGAGGCCGCAAGGGTTACAGTGTTCCACAAAACACGACAAGGGGAGTTTTCTTGAAAGGGTAGATCTTCCAAACTGGGAAACGTCAAAGGAAGACCACAGTGAGTGTTGTAGGCACACTGGCAACATTGTTTCCCATTCAGAGGCCACAGGAGGCACTTGGTGTAACTTAGTTATATGTAAGCAAGAAACAATACTTGAAGTTGCCCTTCTAAAACATTGTTTTCTCTTTCAAAACAAAGACAAACCAACAACGACAAGAAAAAAAAAACATCAGTTCTGAGTGCTAGAATGATTGTCATCTCTAAAATTAATACTGTGTGTCCACCAACAAGGCTCATCTCAGATAGCTGGATAAAAGGGAGGCACAGCAAGGCAGATCTCTGTAGTTCGAGGCCAGCCTGGTCTACAAAGGGAGATCCAGGAAAGGCACAAAGCTACACAGAGAAACCCTGGGGAGGGGGGGACTGCTGGCTTTTCAGATACAAAACACCAAAACAGCACAGGTAATTTCAGCCAACAACAACACAACAACATCTTTCCTCCTTGAACTCAGCCCTCACACTGCCAGCGGCAGGGAGGAAAATCCCTCTTATTGCCTCTCTGAGGATAAAAGCAGCGACTGGTTCCACACCCTGCCTGGGAACCCTGCTCACACCCAGAGATCTTTCCACCAAACACATTTGAAGTGAGAATCTTAAAAGTTAAAAGATAACGGCTCTGAACATTTGAATTTGGGTAAAGGAAGACAAGAGACAGGGGAAATGTTTCTCGCATGGGGTTTAGAAACTATTAAGTGCTGTGAGGTTCCAGAACTATCCTTGGAGAATAAAGACGTCCGTTATAGAAGAGGCCAGAAAGGAGGGAGCACATGGAAGTTCTCATGGGAAAGCAGACTACATGAGAAAACCCATATAAAGTGGATACAGCCTTGGCCTTACAGCAAATTTTATATTGCCATCAACATCAGCAATCTGTGATAAGTCTCCAAATCAATATTTTCTGGCATTAACTTTAAAACTGATCCTTACCTCTTTCCAAATGATAGTCTGCCACATACCATTTCTTAACACTGTAAAAGAAGAAACAATGAACTGGTTAGTATTGTAGAGACTCAAAATAAAATGTCAGCTTTCTACAATCCCAAAAGGCTCTGTGAAACTTGTACTTATTAATCCTAACAAATCATATCCTTGGCAGAATGGTAACTGACCAACCATGCCAATATAGGCCTCCAAATGTGTACCTCCCCAACACATGAGTTTATGTGTGCACATAAGCAAACCAAATTTGTATTTAGCCCAGGAGTAGAAAAGGCTCAAGGTTACATAATTCCAACAGGAGAAACACCAGCAACAAAAAACTGAATTGATACAAAAACCAAAATAATAAGGAAAGTGAGTAGCAACCATGGCTGTGGAGCCGTGAAACTTTTAGGGACATCAGCTGATTCCTGAAAATCTTGTCTTCCAGAGTACAAAATCCCATTGATATCTTATAACAACTAACATTTTATTTTAGCACTCTTCTATTTCTTTAAAGATTTTATAGATAATGTCTCAATGATTAATCTCAAAGCCATGATCAAGCATTACTTAAGCACAGAACTTGTTCCTAAATGAACAATGGAAAGAGAGACTGAGCCTGGTAGCTTACCTGTTGTTTTCTTCTTGTTAACTGCACTGTCTGCCTTATGTCGCTTCTGTTATAGGAAAAAAGCAAAGGTTCTTACATTCAAATGTTCCAGATGAATAATTGAAATGGAAAGCAGTAAAATCAGGGGGTAGTGAGGGCCAAGAACCCTACAATGCTAATGCTGTAGATTTAAGCTGGGTGGTTTGCCATCTGTCAGCACTGACTACATCTAGATGTGGCTACTTGAAGCGTAGGTGACTTTTTGGTTCTAATGATTTACAAGCCCTTCAAAGTTTCAAATTCCTAACAGTTATTTGTGGACAGCCTGAAACAATGACTTAGTATTATAAACCCAACAACAAATAGCAGGATTCATTCTCAAGTTAATTCACTACGTATTCCATGAAGTATATAAGTGGGGGGAATCAAGTGTGTGTGTGTGTGTGTGTGTGTGTGTGTGTGTGTGTGTGTGTGTGTGTGCGCAAATTGGAGAGGTGGAGGGAGAAAATGGCAATGTGGTTGTAGCCAATGAGGTGTGAGGGAAGCATGAGGAAGAAGATTCTTGGAGAATTACTTCAGGCATAAGAAGCACCAAGCTGGGCTGGAGAGATGGCTCAGCCGTTAAAGGTTAGGCTCACAAACAAAAATATAAGAAGCACCAAGCTGCTTGCAGAGAGTGTTAATTAAAGGCTTCATTTAATACCTGAATACAGGTACTCTAAAGCAGGATATAAGGACTAATAGCGATAAACACTAGCCAAGTTCAAAATGATCCAGAACATATAAGTGCCTCAGAATCACTGCACAGGCATCCAGGATTCTTGAAGAATCTCTTCCTCCCCAGCAAACACCACTACTCCCTGAGCAGCCAGTTAGCTGTACCCCTATTTCCTGCCATAAGCATTTCACCCAGTCACATACACTTCAAATGTCATGATACAATGTTGTATTATGCAGAGTCAAAAACTTACAAAATCTTCTACAATCTCTTTGATGCCTGCAATTGTTAAAATGATGATCAATGGCACCAGGGTGGTGTATCGTCCTGTTGGCGATACGTCTGGAATTTGCTGTAAGAAAACACAAGACAGAATATGATATGTGAACATCTCCACAAAGAAGGAAAACATGGCGCCCAACCCTCACTCTCACAAGTCTGGTCCATTTCCATTACACAACAAAAGCCCTACTAATTAAAAAACTAGCTAAGTAGTTTACATTTGAAAGTCCATCTAACAAGGCAATGTGTTTGGAAAATAGGTTAAAAGTACAACCTTCATGGCCAAAACACATGCCTGGTATATGTTTGAAATACCACAATGGAATATAGTGTCTAATATAATGAATATGTATTATCATAGTGGAATATAGTGTCTAATATAATGAATACATATTATCATAGTGGAATATAGTGTCTAATATAATGAATATGTATTAATAAAAAAAGAAAAAGTGAACTCGACAAGTATGACCCATAAGAACCAGTTCCCCTGCCCCTTTTAGTAACTACTCTTTTCAAGGAATTCTCTCCCAAGTGTGTTTTATACAGAGACCATGTCTGTCCACTCTAGCGATTATTTGAGAAGGCAACTATCTGCAAATAGTCCAGCATTTTGCCAATGAAGATATTTGCTAGTAAAAATCTCATTTTGCACATAACTGAGTTTGCAAATTTCAAGTACTTAAAGAACCCATTACCTGCAGTAAGGCAATAAATAGGAAGAAGGCATTAGCAGCTCTCCTAATCTGCTCATACAAGAATCGAGGTAGAAATGTCAACACGCTGTACTTGGCCGTACTGAAAGGACAAAGAAGAGGTACTACTATTAGCTAAAGCAGTAACCCTTAAATAACAACAAAGTGACCCCCAACAGTATGTCCTGTGTAGAGGGGCGCAGCTGATCAGAGAAGCTTCCAATGTGATTTCAGTTCCAACTTTGATATGCACACTCCACTTTCCCATGTGGTGACCAGGCCACTTACCCCATCTGGGAGCCACATGCTAAGAGCAACACTTGTGAATAGCAGTTCAATGAACCCCTGTGCACATGATACGCTGTGTGTTTCACCCACACCTGAATAGTTTCCATTCTGCTCCCCCACCATGCACCCTTCACTTGGCAACCTCTGCTTGGACGTTGGCTCTACCTTCTCCCTCCACCCTGGAGCCTTTTAATGAGTGTCATGTCTCCAATCTCATCCCTGTTACATCATTAGCTTCCATTACATTTGGTCAAATTCTAAAGGGCTCTTCTGCCTTTAAACCCACAGAGGTTATTCTCATATCATGTTGTCTCTGCTTTAACTCATACATCAGTCCTCTGCATTCATAGAATAAAAAGAAATATTTGAAAGGAAATAGGAAATTGTATCTGTACTGAAGACATACAGGCTTTTTCGTTATGATTCCCCTTTTCAGCACTTGATAACGATGATTTCCTTAACATTTATTGCACTGAGGAATGTAAGTCATCTAGATATAATCCAAAAGCTTGGGAGGAGGTTGTGTAGGTTCTGTGTACAAGCAATTCCCAACATGTGCCAGCACCCTTCTCCTTGCGAGTGTGAATATTTGGTTAGCAGTAGGACCTGGGATGAAATGACCCCAATGAAAGTGTTTACTGCTGCTCACCCAGCCTCTCCCTACATATTGTGTGTCATGGGACCCATGGTGTGGCTGAGGTCCAAGGCGTGGACGAGAGCTCTGGCAGCTGGTTGTGAGGGTACACTCATTGGGCCCTGGTCATTTCCCTCCCAGGAGAAAAGCTTTCAACATTTCTCAGGAGAGGACAAGGTTGGGGGAAGGAGTGTTCTAGTGGGATTGAACAAGTATGGGAGACAATCTATCAGAAAATCGAGCCCAGCAAAAACGTGGGTCTGTAGCTCATTCATCATCCCAAACCACCAAGCTACCCAGGAGCCAGCGCTACAGAACACAGGAAAAAGAGGGCATCTTCAGAACTGCTGGCTATGCTGGCTCCCCAGCACAAGAAAGGCTGGAACTGATAATTCTGAATTTCCCCAGCGACTCAAAGTGTGATTTCCCCTGAAGAAGCCTCCAGAAACCTGCCAGCTGGACCAGTTTAGCACATATCTTCCAATTGTGAACAGTAAGCCCACAAGAACCTTGAAGGCAGCCATACCACCTCTTCTCTTACATACATGCAAAACATACATCTGCTCAACAGTAAGGGTGTCATTTACAGCCACTGAAAGAGTAGAAGACCACACTGAAGTTCCCACAGATGCTGGCTTGATGTACAGCCCAGTGCTTCAGACCCATGTTCTGGGAGCCCCACATTCTCCCAGCTCTCTGGAAGACACCATCCCTTCTCTTGAGGACACACTTCACAGACTGGAGATGAAACCCAGTAGCAGGCGCTCTCCTAACATGCTTGTCAAGGCCCTGGCTTGGATCTCTAGGACAACAAAATCAAGCCACTACCCCAAACCCTGCCAGGCTTGAAGGTGTACACCCCTAATCCCAGCACTAGGGAGGCCAAGGCCAAGTTCATGAGTTCAAGGCCAAGTTAAGCTACACAGCAAAGTCACCATGTCAAAAACACTGAAGGGGAAGGAAGAGAGAAAAGGGGAAAGGAGAAGGGAGGGAAGGGCAAGGGAAGGAGGAGGAGGAGGAAAGTCACTAAGGAAGTTCTAGACTATCAGGATTTGAAGAAGAAAAAGGGAGACACTATTAAATGTCCTAAGAACTTATGCATGTCTTTATATAACAGTTAATTTATTATTCATTCATTTTATGGTGATGAAGATTATTGTCAAATTCTATTGAAGTGCTTAGTTCTAACTGAAATACTCCAGTCAGTCAGTCTCCCATATGCATAGAGGATTGTGCATAAAACCAAAGTATGCAGTCTGAATTCTCATACCTATGCATAGGCTCATAGACAAAAGTTGCCCCCATCCTTAAACAGAGAAGCCTCTCTGACAACAGTGATGAATGCAGACTTGTGGCTGTTCAAGATGCTAAGCATAAGTGACAGCTGTGAGCTCACTCCTAAAGAAGACCTGTCACCACCCCCTCTAAGGCTCACAGAACACTGCAGAAGAGGAGGCAGGACGTGTGTAAGAGCTGGGAGGAAAGAGTTGAAGAGCTGTGGAAGGCTTATCTCTAGACTAGTGGTTCTCAACGTGTGGGTCATGACCCCTTTGGGGGCTGCGTATCAGATATTTACATAACGATACATAACGGTAGCAAAATTACAGTTATGAAGTAGCAACAAAATAATCTTATGGTTGGGGTCCCCACAACGTGAGGAACTGTATTAAATGGTCTCATCATTAGGAAGGTTGAGAACCACTGCTTTAGACTTACACAACCATGGTAATCATTAACTCACAACAACTGTGCTCTCTTACACTGAGCTCACATAAGACTAGCCCCAACAATGATCAGTCACAGAAGCAGAAGGGGCTCACAGGGCCCTAATGTTTACCACTGAAGTGCTGGCTATTGACAGATTCTGGGAGAGAATTGCTGCCTTTTGTTGTGTCCAAATTGCCCTGGTTAAACTCAGCAGGTCCCAAAACAAAACAAGTAGATGTGAGTACAGAAAGTAATTTGTGGAGAGGGGTGGTAGGGAGATGAGAGAGTTACTGGAAATGACCAAAAAACAAGCTAACGGAGCTGAAAGCCAGAAAGTGCTTTCTTGTGTGCATGCAATAGGGATCACAAAATTGGTTCCAAAACTGAGTGCCAAGTTCAGTTAAACAGCTTTTTTACATCCTCTTTTGTCTCCCTAGCAATCTAGAGTGGCATATATTTTCATTGGATAATTAGGTTTACTTCAAAGAATTTGCTGAAGTACCCTACATAAGCAGAAACTTCTTCCCAAACAGTAGAATTTACCATAAGCCATTTATAGGGCAGAGTGGAGGAAGGAGGAATTTAGTTACACACCAGTCAGAGTGAGATAGACAAGGGTGCTAGCTTGTTGCAAATGTTTATAATTGTAGTATAACAAATGTTTCCTAAAGACACAAAGCTATTAAAAAAGAACACATTTGCAAAGGAGAAAATCAATTAGACATTGGGTTTCTTGCTAGCAACACAGACAGCTAGGGAAACACTTCAGATTTTTATACCCAGCCAAACTGCAATGTATTCTGCACATTCGCTTTTTAGGAAGCTCCTTACTGTATCAGGATAGTAATTATTTTCTTACTGGATTGTTGCACGCTCCCTGTGCATTGAAGAATCCTAGTGAATGCCATTAATATGCAGCTATTTTTTTTTAAAGAAAGGAAATACATATTGCAACCCAAACCTGGGGATAGAACTCAGGAAAGTTCTGGGGTATCCACTTTATAACATAGCTATAGAGTGATCAATCTGTCTAGTGAAGAGCTTGCTAGTGTAGACACAAAGACCATTTGATAGGACTATTTCCAAAATATAGAGAAGAGCCAGTGTGAAGGTTAGCACTAAAGGGCTCACCTAGCATGCAAGGACCAGGTTCAATGCGTAGCACTGCAAAAATAAAACAAAATACAATACAAAGAGGTTGGATAGTAAAAGTATATAGAGATATTAATATGCAAAAATTGTTTAAGCTGAAGGGAGGCGAAAACAAGTTATACTAAACAAAAGAAGTAATCATGGTCTACCACTTCACCATTTAGCCCTAAGGTCAGTAAATTAAATCTTCATTTGTTAAAGAATTCCATGAAGATAATTCCTAAACTTAATTTTAAATCACAATGAAGGACTGTGTAGCTCAGAAGCAGAATATTTTCTTAGCATATATAAGGCTTTGGGTCCCATCCCCAATGCAATGATCATAATACACATACATTCAAATACATGCACACACATGCAGGAAAACTAAATTTCTAATTCTAGTTTTAAAATGTGGTAGAAACCAACAGAAGAAATCAAGATATAGTCCAAAGTGGTTGTTTCCAATACATCCAGATTGAAGATTATTTGTTGGTTTTCATGATAATCCGTTCAACTGTTTGAATTTTTAACCACCTGTATATGTTGTTTTTATACTAATTTTAAACCATATTTGAAATTAAAGAGTATCCAGCTAGAACTAGGAAGGAACAGTTGTTCTTTGGAATAATTTTAGAATGGCCACACATCAGGAGCTGTTTATTAGAAGTTGATATTGGACTAAAGACCCAACTTGTTCTTTTACTACCCCCACCACAGAATGTTCTGCTAACCCATCCCATCTGATACTGCTCCCAACAACCACTTCCTCTGGACAGCATCCATGGGGGAGCCCCAGGCTCATGGGTGGAAAGAGGGGAATTCTGGCCTGTCCCACAAGGGCCTGACAAGCATTAGCTCTGATACACATCTGGGTCATCCTTCTTATCTGGCCAGACTTCAGCACCAGGCTTCTTTCCCTGCTACTCCCCCTGCACGGAAATGCAGAGCAGACCCCTTCTCCTGTAAGTGGAAGTCACTTTATTTGGAACAGTGCTAGTTCTTACTAAGTTTTCTGACTCCTTTCATCCTCTGCCAAATTCCCATAACATTTTTCTTTCTTCTTTTCATCAAACCACATCCTTCTTTTCTGAGCCAACAGCCCAGGGTCATCTATTCCAGCAAGCTTTTCCCCATTCAAGCCCAGGCGAAGTGTACACTGTGTATCAACTCACCCACTTCAACATAATGTAAATGAAACAGAGAGAGAGAGCCAGGCAGACAGTCTGCAGAAGTAGTTTCTTTTTTTATACAGGGATCTCTGAGATGGCCATATCAAACATCCTCTTTAGTCCCTCTCTGTGCCTTGCAGGCTAAGTGGACTCTGCAGGCAGATCATCAGCACAGTGCCCTCTGCTGGCCAGCACCACAGTGGCACTTCGTTCAACACAACACTCAGTGCATCTCAGCATTTCACAAATCCTCCCAAGACATGATGCTGAAGGCACTATCTTCAGTGTTTCTCAACCTGTCGGTTGTGACTCCTTTAGGGTCAAATGACCCTTTCATAGGGGTTACAGATCAGATATCCTCAATATCAGATATTTACAATTCATAGTAGCAGCAATATTATAAGTATGAAGTAGCAACGAAATAATCTTATGTTGGGGGTCACCACAACATGAGGAGCTGTATTAAAGGGTCACAGCATTAGGAAGGTTGAGGACCACTGCACTACTTGAATGGCTCCATGTACTTTGTTCTTATACATCCACTGATGGATACTTCATGTAAAAACAACATACTAGCCATTCCTATAAATTCTATTTAATCTTTTCATTTCACTTACTATAAAGTACAAACCCAGAACTATATTCAGATTTTGTGGATCCTGGATGCAATTATACAAACAAAAGTGGATGTGATAGTGAAATGCTTACAACACAATGCAAATACTCATGAGAGATTTCCTCACAATATTATAAAGATCCTTGAAAGTCATTCTTTTTAATGGTTACCTAATAGTCTACAATTTACTCAGTGATTCTATCATAAACATTGCTTATTTATACATCACAATAAATACCTGCGCTCATATGCTTATATATTTTGGTGAGCATAATTCCATAAAATAATAGCCTGAATTGGGATTAGTAACTCTAAGGGGAATGTGGCTTCTTAAAGGGAGCAATTCATATTTCCTATGTTCTAACTAATATATTTCTATTCCCAGAGGATCACAGATACTTGGCTATAATACGTGGCAGAGAACTTCCCAAACACATTTTTAAACTTCACCCTTTACACAAGAGGAACTCAAATGCTATTTTTTGTCTCTGTCTTATGATGCTGGGGACTCAGGACCTGAGCATGGCAGGCAAAGAGTCCTGTCCCCGAGCAACAACCCCAGATGTGTCATTTCTAACAGTAGTGAAGGGGAGCATTCTTATAGGATACCCTGCAAGCAGTAAGTGTTTTTACAGTGCTGGGTCTCATGTCAATAATGTATCACTGTTGCATAACTGGTTCTTGATCATTATTAAAGTCAAACATGTCTCCATACATCTGGGACTATATGGCTTTACTCCACTATTATTTCCTTATATATCAGTAAAATGAGTACATTTCACCATCTCTGTATGTGTGTGTTTGTGTGTGTGTGTGTGTATGTACATCTGTCTGTCTGTATGAACGCGCCTGTGTATGGAGGCTAAAGCAAGACTTCAGGTGTCAGCTATGGGGAGACAGACGGACCCCAGAATTTCTCCGAGGTCCTGATGAATAGACAAAGTGAACTTCAGTTCTATCTTATTATCTAGGATAAGACTTTGGCCATGCCTGTCTGGGGCTGGAGCCAGTGCCTCAAAGGGGTCAAGGTTGTGGTTTCTGTGGAACCAACTATTCCCTTGGGCTGTGGTTATCAGTCCTAAGGTAGCTGAGTCTGAGATATCCCATCTTCTCTTGGCCAGCATTGTCTGATTTAACTGTCTGCTGACTTCGGCCATCTCCCCCACTGGAAATAGTATATATGATGCTATACTTCTTAATAAACCTGCTTGGCATGAGTCTTCAGCTTACCCAAGACCTCCTTACCCAAGGTTCCATCTATTGCTTTTTGTCTTCTTTATTCCTCAATTCCCAGTTCTCCACTCGATGTTTGAAACCCTTACTCCTGCAGGTTCCAGGCTGTCACCGCTATAACTTTCCACCTTACTTACCTGAGACTCAACCAAACAATCTCCCTCCTCTCTTCCTCACCTCATCCCCTGCTCTCACTCCTTCTCTGTGCCTAGAACTAGACTAAAAGCCAGAACCCTCATAATCTTCTGATCCCTTGTCTCCACAACACTGGGGTATTTTGGGTGTGTGTCTGTGTGTGCATCTGTGTGTGTGTATATGTCCATGTCCATCTTTTTATATGTATCCTAGAGATCCTAACTCAGGTATCCCTGCAAGCAAGCACTCTTAGTCACTGAGCCTTTTCCCAGTTTTTGTTTGTTTTTTGAGGTTGTTGTTATTTTTCTATTTTGAGATAGTCACACTGTGTAGCCTAGGTTAGCCCTGAACTTCAGGTCCTCCTGACTACACTTTCTAAATGCTAGGATTACAGAAGAGTACCTATATACCAGTATTCAGCTCTTGTTTTCTTCTTATTTTAATCCTTAAGTATCCATTAGTAAGAATTCTTACCAGGAGCTGGTAGAGTCTTTCTTTTAATATTTAGGTATGTGTATTTCATTTAAAATACCCATAGAAGTCAGGAAATTAGTAAGGGGCTGTGGAGGGTGGAGTTTCAAGGGAGGAAAGAATAATACAGCAGAAAAGGGTAAATGGTAGTAATGGAACAGGAAGAGTTAAATGGGGTGGGGGAATGGAAGAACTGAAAAAGCCATGTGAAAAACAACTACCAAAGAAGATTCCTAAAATACAAACATACATGTACATATACAAAAAAAAAAAAAAAAAAAAGGTTTACATGACATTACCCTATTATATGGGACAATACCCTATCTAGACACCACAGGATAACCAATAAAGCCTCCAGTAGCAGGAAAGAGTTACCGCTTTTTGAGCTGTTGGTCAATAGGATTCCACAGACCCACACACAGACAAGCCAATGCTCTTGGTTATTCTCCAGAACGTGACAGTCAAACCCTATTACTGAAAACACCTCACACTTGAGTCAAAGAACATAGAAGAAGAAAACTTGTGTTGAGTTTCATCCCCGCTGGCTAGTTTTCCTATTGCTGAGAAAAGTAATCATCAGTCTTACCTAGCTGCAAACCCTGTAAGCCATAACAACCACCCTGACAAGATATGCCCACTGGTGCAATAGTGGCGCAACTGTTAGGAAAGTAACCAACCACTTTATGATTGGATTTAACTCCTTTAGGGGAACCCATACCTCTACAATTATGGGGCCTCTAACCTGTGGCCAGATGGGTTATAGGACAGGGGACAATCTACTACTATTACACTACTAAGGGGACATTGAATGAAACTGACACCCAATGACTTTTCATTGTATCCATAAGTCAATGAACCTCTCAAATCATATCAGAGAACTTACTTAGCAAATAGAAATTAATACAGAGACTCACAGTTGGTCATGGTGCAGAAAATAAGGGAGTATGGAGTATGCATCCCTAAATGGGACATCTATAACACACTCCCTTCTATCCAAAGCTCAGGAATCATTGCAGTAGAGGCGGCAGAAGGATTGTAAAAGACAGAGGTGGTGGCTGACAACAAGGAAACGGTGTTTTCCAAACATAGCAGGGTAGCTGCACATATGAATTCACAGACTAGGATAGCATGCACAAGGCTTTTGAAATATCAAACCAGAAAAAAATCCCAGCGTAGAAGGGGGTATGATCATGAAGCCCTACGCCAGCTAAGAAGTTACAGACAATTGACAGCTACCAATAAAGAGAAAGTTAGTTTTCTATAAGTGTGTAATCCATGGTAGGTCTAACATGCTCCAGTGGAGGGCCACACACCCAAGAGTACATGGGAAACACTAATTGGACTGGATGAGTTTTTTTTTTAATGACATAAATTTGGGAGGGTAGGAATGGGATGGATCTGGAAAGATATGAGAAGGTATACAGAGAGTCCAAGTACAATGTGTGAAATCCTCAAAGAGTTATTAAAATATGCATGTAAAAATTCTTCTCCTCTCTCTCTCTCTCTCTCTCTCTCTCTCTCTCTGTCTCTCTCTCTCTCTCTCTCTCTCTGTGTGTGTGTGTGTGTGTGTGTGGTGTGTTCTTCAATAGTCTTTCTTTGGTTATTTTTATGTTGGTTTTTAATCACAAACCAAAATTTTGGGTTGGACATCATGACTAGAAGAGAGTGTTTCCATCCTAAGCTTCTCTGGAGATTGCCTTAAAGTCATATACCACATGCTCTGTGATAAAGCAAATTCTCAAAATATTTGGCTTCAAAAACTGTTTAGTCATCATTTTGGCAGTATGCACCTAGAGTTTTCCTACAACTCTCTACATGAAGATTAACGATTCTAATTACTGCTAATACAAAACTCATTAATCTACTACAAATCCATAGTATTTACCCAATAGTTTGTTCAATTTTTCAACAGCCCATATTTTCCAATTAAAAAAACAAATAACATGGCTCAATTGTGAAAATCTTTGTTGACTGAAGGCCAATGACAATAGCTACTCCAAAATTTTTCTGAAAGGTGAACAACAATGACACATAAATTAGACAAATGCACACACACTCTGGTTAGAAAAAAAAACATATTATTCATCAGAAATTGCATTATCTCCTTCTACAAGAAACTCCTGTAACTCCACTAACACAGAGGGTCATTTTTACTCCCTGACTGCACAGTCAGGAGACCTAGTGCTGGCACTAACAACATCCTAGGCTTCTCTACCACATCACCACAGCCTGGGCTGGTACTCTATTGTTCCTCCTCCAGATTCCTGGCTGTGCTCCTCACAGGAGGATGGAAAGTGGAGGATTCCACACCTCTCTCTGGGAATGGGGATGTCCCCAAGCTTCCTCAGCTCCTGTGCTGTGGGCCCTGGTCAAATCCCTGTTCTGCACTAGGTATGCTTGGAACACCACCGCTCAGGAGTCCTGGTTATACCGCCTTCCCAAGGCAACGTGTCTCCTGGATGTGGCCTCTTTGCTTTATTTACAGGATATTCCCCAGTCCATCCCCAGAGGGAGTTGGGGTTAAGCGCCAAGTTGAACAGGGACCTCTGTATGCACTGTAGACAGAAAAGGAAACAAAACAAAAACATCTGCCATCTCCCCTCAAGTGAATCTCACTGAACTAGAAATAATCAAAACATTTAGGAAAAGGAACAAAACAGGGCTGGATGGAGAAATGGCACAGAAGTTTAGAGTACTTGCTGCTCTTTTCAAGAACCTGAGTTTAGTTCCCAGCACCCACATCAGTCAGCTCCCAACCACCTGTAACTCCAGGGGATCCTTGCCTTCTTCTGGCCTCCACGGGCAATGCACGCATGTGCATATGCACTCACACACACACACATGCATGTACACACGTACGCATATGCACATACTCACTCACTCATGAGTCCACATACCACCCTGCTCACCCTCTCTGAATTTCACCACCTTTCATCGAAGTTATTTGACTGTGGGTGCTGCCGTCATCTTGGAAGGCTAACATTGTCCTCTATATATTACCCTACAGGAGGGTGAAAAAGGCATTCTTCAACTTCTGTCTGTCCAACCCAGGCTATGAATCACTTTTGTTGAAATCTAGTCCCCTTTGGTTATCAGAAACATCATCAGATGTTCATTGAAAGTATCTGGGCTTCAATATTTGACAGTAAAACCATTTTTAGTGATAATATATTGCAATAAGGCTGGAAGCCTGAAGACTTCTGGAGACAGACAATTTGTTATTTTTCACATATTTCATTCATTCCTTCCAAGGCTATTTTGACTGGTTAGAAGTTTCTATTACCACCACCTTCTGATTCATTTCCAACTATTTTCCAACAGAATACATGTCATTTCCAACAGAATATGTGTCATATTTAAAACCACTCTAGGACCCAAGTAACAGCTAGTCTAGTATTTGAGAACATGTTGTATGCTAGATTCTTGACCCAGGACCTTGACTCCAGGGCAAACAATAAGGGTGCCCTGGAGAAAAGAATCCATAATCCTTACCCGTGTTTGAGGTGGGAGTCATACCAATCCCGCATGAGAGGGAGGGCTGAGGGTGATGGCCAGAATGAGGATTTACTTCCCACTAGTTTAGTGATTAATGTACACCAGGTAACTGACCTTGAAAACACATTGATTAGGCAGATGCCAACTTACAAGGCTAGAAACATGTAGCTTGCTGGGGACCGTGGAGTCCCATGTGGAGCTAAGATGCAATGGTACAGTGCTTGCCTTGACTCTCCTCTTATATGCAGAGCACTGGACACAGGTGGAGAGGCAGGAGCTAAGTCTGAGGTGGGAACTGATGTCTGGTCACTGATGTCTGTTCAACATTCTGATTCATCCAGCTTGAGTCTGCGTTGGAATACACTGCTTTTACCTCATTATTTCCTTTAAATAATGACAGTTCAGTTGGGTGGGGGTTATTAAGTGTAGCCACAGCTGGCTTGAATGAGTTAACGGGGTCTATTGGGATGCAGCCCCTCCATAGTCCTCTCCCAGGGTCCGTGGAAGAATCTACAACCAGCTTGATAATCTAAACTTAGACGATATGAAATGAATCTACGTACATGAAATTTTTTAGTCCATTCACTTTATTCCTCTGAGTCAGTTCTCTCTACACAGCCTCTTTTCTGCTCTCATGCTTAGCTCCTTTCTTGCTGGATTTCTCTCTACGCTTACCTGCTGTATCTTCTAAGTGCTATCTTAATTCCTTCATCTAGTTTTGCCCTATCTATGTTCTCATCCATTTAGTTCTTTTCCATCTTAGCTCCTCTTCCATATCTTTCTCTCATCCTGTTCTTCCTCATCTCGTTCCTCCTCCCCATCTGGCTCTTCCTCATCTTGTTCTTCCCCACCTGTCTCTTCCTCATCTTCCATCTCTCTTCTAGTTCTCTCTTCTAGTCCTCCAATCTCGTTCTCCTCCAATCTAGTTCTTCCCATCTCCTTTCATTCCTCTCCAGTTCTTACCTATCTAGTTCTTCCATTCTCTTTTTTCTTCTCCGTCCCTGCTCTGAAAATAAAACTGCCTTTTATCCCTTTGGCCCTTATCTCTCCAAGCTATCTCTGTCCCCACTGTTTCTGGCAGGGCGGGGAAGTGTGCTAGGTCATTAGGCAACTTCTGTCACAGCTGGATGCACCTGTAAGTAGGTACCCTTTAGTTCTGAGTTAATTGTTAAGGGTGGATCTAAAACTAGAGATAAGACTTTGGAAAAGAGAAAGTTAAGCTTAATTAGCACATCCGCCAGGCCTTCTCAGACAGATAGTCTGTATGCTTAAGTCTGTTCTTAGAGAATCTGTGAGGTATCTCAGATAAGATCCTTTGGTCCATCTGAGGATGGTCCTGGCCGGATGCTGCTAATGACGATAATTACAGAAATTTTGACTGTGTCTGTTGCAGCACAGTTGGAGAAAGTTATGCAAATATTTTAATAGTAGAGGGGAAATTGTGCCCAATGAATGATGGAAAAGCTACAGTAGCACAGGAGAAATTCATAGCAAGAAATCGCTAAAAATCAAAAGCCAAAATCACCAAGACTCCTTGAGCCTTGGCCTCAACCTCTGGAAGATGTCATAACACTTCCAGGTTTTGTTTTGTCCTAATCAGCTGAATTCCTATTTCATCTATTTTTGTGGCCTGTAGTCATGAGTCATACCACCTGTTCAACTCAAAGATTCTCATCCCCTGGCATCCTGAAACCCAACCTTATTATCGACATAGAACTTCTCAGACATTCTCGACATGTACTGATTTGAAGGAGGACCTGTATGTGAGTTTCTCAGCATTCAGGACTCAGTATCTTTCTTCTGGTAGATCACAGTTGCTACAAACCAGACTGCTGGCTTTGCTATCAGACATTTGGTGGGTTATTTAATCATTCCAGGCCTTGGTTTTCATATACGATAATAGAAGTCATCAGGTAAGTTAACAGAAATACAGTCTTTACAGGTGGGGTACAGTCAGTTCTCAGCAAATGTTAGCTCTTACTAATTGTATTATATTTCAACTGCTAATGTAAGAGAGAGAGAGGAAGAGAGAGGGGGAAGAGAGAGAGAGAGAGAACAGACAGAACACAGGGCCCTGCACACATAAGGAAAGCATTCTAACACTGGGATACATGCCCTACTCCAAATTTTTACTTCAAAATATTTTCAGATGAGATAACTACTCTTTACATTGCACCCAGATCTGTGTGTCTCAGCATCCTCTGAGGTCAAGTTAAGGTATGGAATTAACCAAGCTATGGTTACACACTCAGTCAATCTCACAATCAGAAGAGAAAAACCTTGGAAAGAACAATACTCAACTTCATATGGAAAAACAAAAGACCCAAGATAGCTAAAAGAATCCTGTATGATAAAGCAACCTCTGGAGGTATCACCATCCCTGACCTCAAGCTTTACTATAGAGCTATAGTAATAAAAACAGCCTGGTACTGGTATAAAAACTGACATACAGACCAATGGAATCGAATTGAAGACCCTGACATTAATCCACACATATATGAACACCTGATTTTTGACAAAGAAGCCAAAAATATACAATGAAAAAAAGAAAGTATCTTCAACAAATGGTGCTGGCATAACTGGATGTCAATATGTAAAAGATTACAAGTAGATCCATATCTGTCACCATGCACATAACTCAAGTCCAAGTGGATCAAAGACCTCAACATAAATCCAGTTACACTAAACTTAATAGAAGAGAAAGTGGGAAGTACTCTTGAACACACTGGCACTGGAGATCACTTCCTAAATATAATACCAACAGCACAAACACTGAGCACAACAATTAATAAATGAAACTGAGAGGCTTTTGCAGGGCAAAAGATATGGTCAATAAGACAAAAAGACAGCCTACAGAATGGGAAAATATCTTCATCAACCCCACATCTGATTGATCTCCACAGTATATAAAGAACTCAAGAAATTAGACATCAAAATACCGAACAATCAAATTTAAAAAAAAAAAAATAGCCTAAAAAGCTAAATAGAGAATTCACAAAACAAGAATCACAAATGGCTGAAAGACATTTAAGGAAATGCTCAACATCCTTAATCATCAGAGAAATGCAAATCAAAATGACTCTGAGATACCACCTTACACCTGTCAGAGTGGCTATGATCAAAAACACTAATGACAGTCAATGTTGGAGAGGCTGTGGAGCAAAGGGAACACTACTCCACTGTTGGTGGGAATGCAAACTTGTACAACCACTGTGGAAATCAGTATGTTGGTTTCTCAGAAAATTGGGAATCGAACTACCTCAAGACCCAGCCATACTACTCTTGGGCATATACCCAAGGAATGCTCAACCATACCACAAAGATACATGCTCAACTATGTTCATAGCAGCATTATTTGTAATAGCGCAAACCTGGAAACAACCTAGATGCCAATCAAATGAAAAATGGACTAAGAAGATGTGGTACATATACACAATGGAATACTACTCAGCGGAGAAAAACGACAGCATGAAATTTGCAGGCAAATGGATGGAACTAGAAAAAACTCATCCTGAGTGAGGTAGCCCAAACCCAGAAGGACATGGTACATATTCACTCATAAGTGGATTCTAGATAGAAAGCAAAGAACAATCAGACTGTGGCCTACAGAACTATAAAGATATATATATATATATATATATATATATATATATATATATATATGGCATGGAGGACCCTAGGATGACTGTTGCTTATAATAAGTTTTGGTTTTACTCAATTACTGAGCAACCCTCAATGAAACATTACACTATTAAGGACAATGAAATTCCTCATTGGGTTTCTAAGCACTGAGTGTGCCCTGTGGCTGCAGCTGAAGCCCAACATGGCAGAGACCTATTGGGACTTCTTGAAAAACTCTCCCCTTCTGATGCCAATGGGGATTGAAAGCCCAATAGGGCCAGCTTTCGCAAGCATTAACATAAGCCTAGGAACTGTAGCCATGCAGTTGGATTCTCTAGAAGGTAATGTATGGTAACTTCTTTTTCAAGTATGTTTGAGAACGTGTTACCCAGACACCTAGGAGATTAAGGATAACACTGAAGATCACTGACCTCCATTTATTAACAGTATCATGCCAGCTAAGCATTTTCATTCTCACAACCCTATTCAAGCTGGAGTAGTACCTACTTCTCAGGAGTGGCTCTGTGCAACATTTTTTGGCCTCCTGAAATTCATTTAGCCCCCTTTGAAGATACCTTAAAATTTGTGAGTCTGAATGTAGCCATTATGAGACCATTAGTTCTGCTCCTTGCGAGCTACCTGTTTTTCCTTTATGGTTCTTAGTTGTTCTTTTGCAGAGCTGCCAGCTTAAGTTGTGCTGGGATCAAGAATAATGGGCCTCAGCGGTTTGTGTTCCTGGAGTTGTATCCATGCCAATGGATACCCACACACTCCAGAAGAGAATTTGACATTGCTGTGGCCGTTGTTGCTGTTACAACAATGACGACCACTGTTACTACTGTTTCTGGGATTGCCATTTCATAATTGGTTACTACAGCTAGCACAGTGGAGACCCTGGCAGCAAAAGTAGCTACCAGTTAATTAACCTTTCATTCTATTGGGCATGACAAATTTAGGTCAATAGTTATACATTTCGATTGGCTTTGAAAATTATAAATTTACAAACTCAAGTTCCATTTGCTCTCGGGACACCCTCTTACAAGGACTCCAATTTGCAGTAAGGCTCTTAAGGAAGGGAATGGCTCAGCTGCCTTTAGCCTACTGGCTATGTGGGTTAAGACTTCTGTTGGTCTTTTCTGTGTTGAATACACAGATTGCAAGCCCAGCGCCACTTAGAGATCTTTGGCAACAGTTTTAACTCTGCAGCTCTCATACGATTGTGCCTGTATGATAATGAGTATTCAGAGACAGGTAATGCTTGGGGAGCGCTCACCAACCTGAGACAGAACACCTGTGTGGCCTGGACAGGTGTCTCCATGATGGGTAAAGTGACCTGCTGACGTCGCACGCAAACCTAAGTCAGAAGCTCATTTTTAGTAATAGGAGGGTACCTGTAGGGCCCTGGCTCCCGTTTTGGGTAACTGTTGCATTGCTTGCTGACCTTGACCATGATATCTTCCCTATGCTAATTCCCTGTGAGATTCCACCCTCCTGAATGCTTAAGGGAAGCTCCTTGTCTGTGTATCCAGTATATTGGGCGTTAATAGTTTAGATGCAAGATTGTAAAACATCAGAAGCGGGGTTGGGGATTTAGCTCAGTGGTAGAGTGCTGGCCTAGCAAGCACAAGGCCCAGGGTTCGATCCTCAGCTCAAAAAAAAAAAAAAAAAAAAAAACAGAAGCGAACTTTTGCCCACCAAGGTTCTCCCATTGTACTGTAAGCCTGTATTTAAGACCTCTCTCCTTCAATAAACAGCATTTGGCATTCAAAAAAAAAAGAAGAAGAAGAAGAGGAAGAGGAAGAGGAGAAGGAGGAGGAGGAAGATGAGGAAGAGCGTCAAGATCATGATGGGGCAACCCACAGAGATAGCTGACCAGTGCTAGTTGGAACTCACTGACTCTGGACTGACAGCCCGGGAATCTGCATGGGACTGAACAAGACCCGCTGAATGTGGGTGACAGTTGTGTGGCTTGATCTGTTTGTGGGGTCCCTGGCAGCAGGACCAGGACTTATCCAGGTGCATGAACTAGCTTTTTAGAGCCCATTCCCTGTGGTGGGATACCTTGCTCAGCCTTGATACAATGGGGAGGGGCTAGGCTCTCCTTCAACTTGATATGCCAGACTTCGTTGACTACCATGGGTGGCCTTACCCACTCTGAGGAGTGGATGGGGTAGAAAGGGAGGGAGGTGAGGAGGTGGGAGAAGGGGAGGGAGGGGGAACTGGGGTTGGTATGTAAAATTTTAATAAATAAATATATTTTTAAAAAAGATTTTGAATTAACTATTTAAAAAAAAAAAGAAGAGAAAAACCCGTCTATTATCATCCATGCACATGCTGGAGACTGAGTTTGTCTTCTCACTGAAGACTCCTGACAACCAGAGATGGACATTCACTGTGGAGCAGAAAATCACTGAGGTGGCTCACATCTTTCTGATTTCTGTCTAGGACACGAACCTGTAGAAGTAAAATTTCTAATGCTAATAATGCAAGTCAACCATCTACAAAGCCAGACAAGAGCACAAACAGCACACTTAGATGTGTGAAGACCCACGGTGTAAGCTCTGCTTACCTCTCTACACTGCAGAGATCCCAAACTTGGACCTGTGGTTATTTCTCACTGTGCTGGGGGTGGAACTGAGGCCTTCCTCATGCTAGGCAAGCACTCTGCCCTTGAGCAGTAACACCAATTCCCCTTCTGACTTTGGGATCTAACACAGAGCAAGGCACCTAACCTTCAACCTGTGTTCAGAGTGAGTGTCCACATGAGTGGATGGGGTAGTCACCAAATCTGTGATAATAACCAAGTACCAAAAAAGAGAAATCTCACTGCTATTTTCAGGAGGCAAAGGAGACCAGGAAAAAGTAATAGTCTCAATTAAAGATATTTGCTTTAGTTGACTTAACATTCCTACAGTTCCTCCCATTTGAGTCACCCTGCAGGATGGACAAAATATTCCTCATTCATATTCCACAAAAATTACTTCACTCGCACACCTGAAAGGGTTTTATCTACATCAAATTTGATAGAGATGATTCAATTTTCATCCAGGTATCAAACTTCTAATTTCCCTAAGTAGTCAAGATGCTCACTCATTAGGCAAAACTTAGCCCTAAAACTAACCATTCCACATAGGTGTTAAGTCAAACTAAAAAGTAGCTGTACTCAATTCCTCTAAGTTTAGTTCAGTTTACAAGAACATGAAACTGAATTGCAATGCCCACAAGCTTTACACAAATACAGTTGCTTCCCATAACTTTAGTCACATACAGTATTCCCTGGGTAACCTGATTTTTCTTAACCCAGAATGACTGACTCCACAGCCTCTCATTTCTTGTGGAAACAAAAGCATAACCTCTCCCTCAAGGTAACATATCTTTTGACTTAAAATTTGAAGTAAAGATAATTTTAAAATGTATAGGTTGGTTTAATCTAGCAGTTTTCATAATCAAAACTCTCTTAGCAGTTATTACTGGCTCATTAACACTCAAAAAATCTTAAGACAACACAATAACATATAGGATCTTGATGGTGTATTTCCCATCTTTACATGGCTTATTATATTTTTTATTACTCTACTTCTTTTTAAGGACTTTCTTTATCCCTTTTCTTTTCTCTCCCAAGCCTACATATATTTTTTTAATACACTGTAATACATTTAGAGGTTTTTTTTCTGTCTGAATCTTTCTTTATTGTGTAACTGTAACCTTTTCTGACTGTGTGAACAAAGATCCTAAACCCACCATACAGCAAGCTGGCAGAGCTTGCACTGATAGTTCGGCCCACATGCAGCAGCTGGGAAGAGCGTCTCTGTACTGTGGCCCATGTGAAAGATTGCGGAAACCCACCAGGCCACTTATCTCATGTTAGTTGGTGGCCGGCTCCATCTCACAGGCAGTTGTCTGGAGATGTGTCTCTGCACCACAGCTGGCATGAGAGACTAGGAAGCCCAGTGTGGCTCCATTTCTGTGTGTTTAGAACCTTTTTAAAGCTTTTTCTGGCTTTATGTGGATGTATGTGCCCCTATATTGGGTGCCATATGTAAACAAATAATTCCTGTCCTGACTGCCTGGTCTCAAATAACAAACTCAGAGGCTGAATAGATATCATAAATGCTTAGCTGAAAGCTCAGGCTTGTTACTGGATAACTCTTACATTTACATTAGCCCATATTTCTATTTATGCTTTGCCGCATATGGCTCATAGCTTATTACCTCATTTTTACACATCCTGCTTCCTGGGAGGCTAGCTGGCATCTCCTTGATTCTGCCCTCCTTCTTCCCATCATTCTCAGTTTGGCTTTCCCACATAACTCTCTGTCCAGCTACCGGCCTGTCAGCTTTTTATTAACCAATGATATATATATATATATATATATATATATATATATATATATATATATATATATATATATATATATATATATATAGTGTAGAAAAGGATTGTCCCACAACAGGGCTGCCATTTTCAAAGACATAAAAAAAAAAAGGGCCATGGAACCTCCTGGTGGCTCCACAGGGGAACACCCAGTGTGGTGTCTGTTCGGAATGATGATATGAGTACAAATATGTGTGAGGTCCTGGTGGATAAAGTACTGAGGCAAAGACAGACAGGATCAGGCCCTGAGTGCAAAGGACTTAGATCCAGAGGAAAACTAGGGTTTGGGCTGTGCAGCTCAAACCAAGGGACACTCAGTATGGATCTGTGGCAAGCTGGCTATGGCAAACAAACAAATAAAAAAGATTATTACAGATTACAAAAACAGACAGGGGGGTCCAGATATAGAAGCACACACCTGGATTCCCAGCATTTGGGAGGTAGAGACAAGAGGACTCAAGAGTTCAAAGCCAGCAACAACTACATAGAAAAGTCACCAAAACTTGGTAGTAACGAAAGAAGGCTGGGAAGCCCCTTCAGCTCCTGCATACTACCCTACTCTTCCCCTCTAAATGACACTCAGGGTATGCTGGGTCCAGTCCCCCACCCTTCCAAAAGCCAATCCCATGGCTTCTCAGAATCAATTACCCCACCCCAACCTCTCAAAATCCATTTCTGAGCTAATGGTGTTCTTTGACTTTTCCTGAACAGAGATGGGACAGATGAAATGGGCTCTAATAGACACAGAGAACTTCCAAGTGTGGAAGATGATTATCACCAGAACAACTCCATGCTTTATTGCATTTGCCCAGATATGTTTTTGAAAGCCATCACAAATACCAATGGTAGGCTCACATAGGTGTCAGCTCTGGGAGTCATCACTAGCCAAAGCAAAATCTGAAGGAACACCAAACTCAGACTGTTAAAAAAGGGCAATGTTAGAAGGGAAGCCTGCAATCCATGCAGCTAAGTGGTAGAAAGGCCACTTAACAGAGATACAGATTACATGTTGCTTAATCTTGGTTGTCAACCTGATGGCACTCGGACTCAACTAAATGCCAAGCCTGGGAGCTGCTGTGGGAGATTTTATTGAACAGATTAGTTGAAGTGAGAAGACACACCTAAAGGTGGGTGGCACCTCCCGGTGGCTACTCACTTACAAGGACAAGAAAGAAGGAAACTGCTCTTTACTGATTTCCCTTAAAACAAAAATCACAAAGTTGTAACAATACACTAAGTAACTCCCTCCAACTAGGCTCAAATAGGGTCTCTGAAGATAGCCTATTTAATTTCAAAATTTGTAAAACAAAGTTATGAGCAAAGTTATATAGCACAAACTAGAGCAAAAAGAAAGCAAAGGATATTAACATTAAAATCAAGTTATGGCCTCTCAACATTCCATTTATGAAAATCTCCACTGTGCTAGGCACATCGCAGGACACAACAAGACCACATCCTCTTTGACCAGGGTGTTGCTGGAGCAGATTCTCAGGTTCATTGAAAACAATGGTTTCTCTGTATTCACTGTTGAGGACAGAAAGAGAATGGGGCAAGAAGTTTACCTGAGCAGGAAAGAGTTGCTGAATTATTTCATTTTTTAGATGGAGAAACTCCATGTAAGACTCTGCACTGAGAGGTTTCTACACACTTCAGACACCGATAGCAAACTAGACTGGCAATAAAAAAACATATCCAAGACCAAAATAATGGATAAACACAAGGTGATAATAAAAAAAACTATCTTGATATTACCAGAATCATGGTGAATTTTATTTTATGGGAAATTAAATTTTACACAAAATATAAATGCTGTTTTACGTAAATATAAAAAATCATGAGCAAGTCAGGAAGTGCAAACCTATGACTGTATCACTTGGGAAACTGGGCCAGGATTGTGGATTCAAGGCCACCTTGGGCTACACAAGTGAGACTGTCTCAAACAAAACAAAAATCATGCACATATCAACAACAACAACAAAAAACTCAGGAGTGGTTGTCCCACTCCTGATTGCAGCCATTAAAGCAACAGGGGCAGAGAGGTGACCACATCTACAGACTACAGCAAGGCCCAAGAGACACTTAAAGCAAAGTCCAATGGGTCCTCCACATCTCCTCAAACAGGCAGGGATGGTGGTCACGACACTAGCTGACCCCCGGGTGAACCGTGACAGACCACACTGTCAGGGGCCATGCACACACAGAGCTTCAGAACTGGGAGGGACCATGGAACTCTAACTACACTCTTTATCTTACACAAGCGGATACTGACACCTTGAAAGATAAAGTGTCACCTCTACAGGAAGACACCTACTCAGGAGCAGCCGCAGCAACTCCTCAGAACGCAGCCAGGGGAGCCCAGGTCAGAGCCCCACTGTAGCCAATTGAGGATACAGTCGGGAGCCAGCATCTTACAGTGATGTACCTGTCATAACTAGCTCTCAGCTCCCCTCCTCTATCAGCCAACCTCATCTTAGTAACAACCATAATGAAAAAAAAAAAAACTGACCAGAGGAAAAAATTAGGGTCTAGGGTATAGCTCAGTGGTAGAGTCTTCCTCTACAAAACATGTACAAAGCCCTGGGTATAGTCCCCACACTGCAACAAAACAAAACTTAGCTTTATCAAGCTGTGTTTGATCATACTAAGTGTGATCAAAGTAAAGCCTATGATCAAATATACCAAGTAAAATAATAAAAATTTATTACATTGCAAAAAAAAGGAAATAAAACCCACAAAATCACATATTCAATATTCGTATTTATATATAGCAGTTCAGAGTTTGAGCCTCTGGCTACAGGCTGGTAAGAAAATTTGTCAACAATTGTCAAGTGACTAACGAGTGAATACTAATAGAATCAGCATGTCTGTGAGAGAGCTGAGTTGCCCAGCTACCAAACCACACCACTGGTGTTTCACCTTAGTTCCTGACTTGGAAATATCACCAATTTTAGAATACTAATGAATTGAGTAGAATTTTGTGAACATTAAACTTTATAATGGTCAAAGAAAAATCTCATTCCTTGTAATCTACCACTTTCAGTGTTTGAAATGCTAGATCCAAGTGGTCACCTGAAAATGAGAGAATTTGGACTTGGGAGTGTAGCTCAGAGACAGAGCATGTGCCTAGCAGGCATGATCCAATCCAGCCCTGGGACTGAGGCTCGGCTATGGGAAAATGATGATAATGACAGAGCTGAGGTATCTCAAATCCTGCTTTCCTTAGAGCTTGTAAACTATGACTACATAATCATTCCTGATTTTATAACTGCCCAGATATATGGGGCGCTGTGGGTCTCATGAAGACACCACACTTAGCTCAGAGTGAATTTTTAAGCTACCCTAGTCTTTGGACCTTGCACTCAAAGTAGACAACTGATCTTTTGTTGTTGTTGTTGTTGTTTTAAAATTCAAGGCCAATCAAGAAAAATAGGAAGGAAATCTGTGGTATGATTTAGCAACTCCATTGTGGGTTTCTGGGGATAGGGACTGTGGTATCAGGGGCACTCCTACAGGACTCACTTGGGGAATGCCACATCAACAAGAGATACTCATCTGAAACATGAGTCAATATTTTAAATGCATATGGTAGTTTTTCACTGTGCATCTCCTCATCTGTGTAATGAAACCAAGAGTTAGGAATGGCTCTGCCTTCCTGCTCCTGGCTCCTCGAGGCCTGGGACTCAGCTGGAGTGGTGGCTTCTGTGTGGTTTGTTCCCCCAAGGACAGCTTAAAGAGAAAGAGTCATGGGCATTTAAGCTGTGAGGTAGGCAACCCAAGGAAGAGGCAAGGAGCCACACGGCCCAGGTAGAACATGCTGGAAGGCTGCTATACATCTTTCCATCCAGCTACTAGCCTCTCCTTCAAGAGACCAAGAAGACAAAGAACAGAGAGGTCAACAAGGGCAACAAGCCGAGCTCCAAAACCGGACAGTGCACCATGTGCACTCCCTACCTTCCCTCCCATCCCGCCCAGAAAGCTGGGAAGAAACAGGAAGCTCAGACTCACGGAGGCCCAGCCCAGCCCTGTTCTCTAGCACTCTGTCCCGTTATCGACCAAGGAGATACACTGCTATATGCTAAGTACCAAAAATATATTCGTTGAATGAACAAATTTTAAACCTCAACTGCTATAAAGGACTTACGAATGCCAAGTAGCACATTAAATCCCAAATGTGCCTGCATCTGAGGATAGACATCAATCTATGATATGTCTGAAGAGCTGACACTAAAAGCATTTGATGAGGCAGCTCTCTCTCAGGAGCAGATTATTTATGAAAGCATGTCAAAACGACACATTTCCCTTCCCAGGGCCTAAGAACTGCCCGTCACCATGGGGGTCTACTTGTTCACTATGCATTGAGTGTGAAGGCAAGTCTTAGAGCACAGGATTAAGGCAACTCCTGTTTTCTAGACTGTTCTGAACTTCATCTGTCTGCAAAGTCCTCTGGAAAGGGGCCAAAAGCTGAGTGAGCCCCACACTGAGAAGGACCAGGAAGACTATGACTTTGTCATTAAGGATAACACAGCGGAGCGGGCAAGACAGAAGTGAGAACACACAGCCTCAATGGTGCATCGTAACACAGCGGAGCAGGCAAGACAGAAGTGAGAACACACTGCCTCGATGGTGCATGGTGCACCGAGAGTGGATGAGGCACTCCCACCTGCAAAGAGCAGGAAAGTGGCACAAGGAAGGAAGCGCTTCTTCAGAGAGATCTGAATTTGGCCTTAGAAGCCACGGCACACCAGGAGGAAAAGCTACAGACCTCTAAGACAAGAGCAGAGCATCCCAGAGAACATCCTGCAGTCAAAGGCGGCGGCAGCCTGAGCACAGGAAGATAAAGAACTCCGGGAGATGAAGTGAGGACAGCATGAGAGTGGATGTCACGGGAGACAAAACAGCAGTCAGCAGTGGTCCCTGAGCAGGAAGAATCACAGTGTGTTCCTCAGCAAGACAGCCTTTCGAATCTACTAGTTTTGATGGAATCCTCCATCAACACAGAAGAGGGAGGGGACACAGTGTTGAGCCAGGACCCCCTTAGAGAGGAGACCTCAGAGATGGGTCTGCTTCAGAGAGGAAAAACCACCCACGCGGTCCAAAGGCAGATCTGCTTGAAAACCTCAAACTCGGGAGGCATCTTTTCCAGAACACTATCTATCACCAGAACTGGTTTTGGGGCAAGATGTGGACAGTGAAGTCAGACACCTGGAAGAAGGTGAAGGGATCATGTGTACTTCCCTGTAAATATTTTTCTATAAACCATTCACAGATTTTAAAGATTTTAAAGATACAGGGATGTATTTTACATTGCCCACACCCTCCCATCATCCCCCGGCTTCCCTTCCTCCATCTTCTTCCCTCAGTCCCTATGATCCTCTGGACAGTTTTGTTCTAGTTCCATGCCATACACACATACATGATTTTATGTATCTATATAAAACTGAGGAACCTGAGAAGACATACAATTCTCTTTCTGAGACTGGGTTAATTCATTTGACAAGGTTATCTCTAAGTTCACCCATTTTCCTGCAAGCAACAGAACTGCATTCTTTCGTAGGGCTGAAAAAGTCTATTTTCTTTACCCATTTTTATGCCTATTTTTGAAACAGTGTGTACTGTGATGATAGAAAGACATAAGAAAAAGCACAGAGAGCTGGAGAGACAGCTCAACAGTTAAGAGCGTTTGCCCTTCTGTGTGTGTGTGTGTGTGTGTGTGTGTGTGTGTGTGTGTGTGTTTCCAAGACAGGGTTTCTCTGTGTAGCTTTGCACCTTTCCTGGATCTCGCTCTGTAGACCAGGCTGGCCTGTTGGGTCCCTAGCACCCACACTGGTGTATCCTACAACTCCAGATCTGGCTTCTGAAGGCAATTGTGAATGCATGTGCACGAGTGCGCGCACGCGCGCACGCACACACACACACACACACACACACACACACAAATAGTAAAATAAATCTTTAAATAAGAAAATATACAATAAAAGGAACAGAAATGCTGTTTTAAAATGACCATGTGGTAACTCAGTGGCAGAGTTTCAAAGTGCAGTAAGACTTCCTTGCAACAGACCTAGAATAATCAAATACTTAGAGACAGAAAGTCGATTGGTGGGCAGGGGTCAAAAGGAATGGGAGAAGATGTTCTTTGCCAGATGAGGTTTTAGGTGTTCCACAGCAGTATGAACACACTGTCACTGGACTGTGCACTTACAGAATTTGAGAGGGTCAAGTTTGTGTTATATGTGTTTTATAACTTAAAAAGGAGCAATAAGTCTACCCACGGCCAACAAGATGGGAGGTTCAATGTGTGGGGGACATTATGTTCTAGACTCTCCATGTCTCAGCTTCCAGACAAGCCTTGAAGGGGAGCACGCTCCCATCTGACAGACAAGGAAACAAGGCTTGTGAAACGGATGACCCTGGTAAGCCAAAACTACTTCTGTGATTGACTTTTTTTCCATCTTGGGGCTCCAAACCCAGGTCCCACATATGCTAGGCAAGTGCTCTTCCCCAGACTGCACCCCTAGCCCTACCTATTTCTTTCTAGTTCCCTTCTCTAACTATTCCAAACTAGACATTTTCCCCACAAATGTTTCCAGTACAGCCCTCAGACAAACACTAGAAATACTCTTCAAAATTAAGTCACCGCAGAAAGAAAATGTTTCTAGTCTGTTCCTTGAACACACCCATCCACTCAACTGCTACATTGCCTTTAATCTCTCTGAATACAATGCAAAGCCTTTTTTTTTTTTTAAACTCAAGTGGTATGTACCAAGAAGGCGGGAGAGCTGTTCTCAAACATACAGTCTAAATGCAAACAACGGCTAAATTGAAACCTGTGAGACATTCAGTGGGTACTGTGGAAAATGTTTATGCATGGTGTTCATCTGATGCCCAGACTACACCTGTGAAATACCCACCAAAAGATGGAGGTGACAACAGCCCACCCACAACGGAATCACAGGAGAGCACAAAGAGCAGCAGAATCCTCTCCCCACCAAACGCATCAATGGTGAACACAAGCACCTTATCGCAGACTCGCCACCCAGCTTAGCTCTGTGAGCAACAGGAAATGAGAGGGGTACTGCAGCCAGGGGAATGCAAACACACACGACCCTGAGACCAAGAGAAGAGTAAACACCCACACTGATAGCGCATTGCAGAGACACTACCAAATTACACTTGATTGTTCTCTGAGGTGCAGGATCTCTCCGGTCTTACCAGGGAGAGAACACATCCTATGAACAAGGCCAGAGCTCCGTCACACCTGCAGGAATCAGCCATGGCACCAGTCATTCTAGGATAAATATGATCCTGTGGATGTATGTGACCCATGTTATGCTGTCCTAATTTTAAAATAGTCAACATATTTTAAAATCAAAAGGGGCATGAATTTCTTAAGTCTAGATATTCATTCTCTCTCTCTCTCTCTCTCTCTCTCTCTCTCTCTCTCTCTCTCTCTTTGTGGTTGCTGTGAATTGAACTCAGTGCTCTTAACCTCTGGGCCAGCTCTTCCACCCCCAAGACTAGATATTCTTACTAGGCCCATTTTTTCTAATGGCAGTATCCCAAAATATCAAAAATCCATGATGCCCCATAGTACAATAGTTCACAACCATGATGAATCATCAACTTAGCATCAAGTCACCTGTAAGATGGCAGGTGGCAATGGAGAAGTTGGCTGGATAATTTGGGGACTAGAGAAGCACTGTGATTTCAAACTTACCCTAGTCTGCTATCTCATAAAGGCACCTAACTATACACAGTTCTTCAATAGCACAGGCTGATGACATAAGACACCTATTTTGCTCTTCAGTAAATACCAGCATGGTGTTGCAGCATCTTCTTATTAAGTTAATCATATGATGCATGATAAAAAAAAAATTAAAACCCTCATTGCACCAATGAAACAACCAAAGAAAACGCCAGCAGATCAAAAGAGTGTGTTCTTCTGTAGAGGAACTAGAAACCTGGGAATGTCAACCGGTGATGGGAAGCTTCCAGCTCTGCCACTATTTCTTCCAAGTTCCTGCATAGTAACATGATGTTTTACAGCTTTTAGGGACAATTTTAAGGATAAAACATTGAGAATATGTCACCTCTCAATGCTGTTGATATAGGCTAAATGTAAGTATCAATGGCCACCAGGTTCCTTGGTGAAACTAGAAACCTCACTCCTGCCCGAGGACACAGCAGGAGAAACTCAGGTCTGCTTCCTGGATAACACTGAAAGGATCAGCTCTGTAAATGTCCCATGACCACTCACTAAACACTAAACACAGAGGGCACTGTTAACACCATGACTGTTCATGAATGCTAATTCAACCATGAGACTGGAATGAATGTTTTATTATGGTGACTACAGAGGCTTATGGGTACTTTCTCACTACTTTTGTCTTTGTATGATTAGGCAACAGGCTGGTATCAGGGTCTGGATGTCACAGGAAGCTTTGGTGTCAAGGAAAGCCTTTATATACAAGCCACCCATGGACTTGAAAGGTTTTTCCAGGTAAACTATTCCCCTTTTCTTAGTTACTGTTCTATTGCTGGGAAGAGGCACCATGGCCAAGGCAACTCTTATAAAAGAAAGTATTTAATTGGGGGCTTGCTTACAGTTTCAGAGGGTCAGTCCATGATCATCATGGTATGAAGCAGACAGGCATGGTGCTGGGGTATTAGCTGAGAGCTTTATATCCTGTTCCACTGGTAACAGGCAGAGAGAGAGTAACTCTGGGCCAGCATGGGCTTTTGGAACCTCAAAGCCTACTCCCAGGAACACACCTCCTCCAACAAGGCCATGTCTCCTAATACTTTATAAACAGTTCTGCTAATTAAGGACTCAACATACAAACATATGAGCCTATGGGGACCGTTCTCATTCAAACCGCCACAGCCTTGGAGGCTGATGCTCATGCGAGGGCCACATAAGTGACAAGAGTTGTGGGATGTACATACCAATGCCCACACTTCATACAACTGAGTGAAAAATGGTTAATAATGAGCCCAGAAAAGAAAGTCCTCTATCATAATACTGTTTTATTCAGAGTTTCCTGACTTTACAATAGCTGCAATTGTCTTAATTAGGATTTCTATTGAGGCAATGAACACCATGACCAAAAAGCAAGTTGGGGAGGATAGGGCTTATTTGGCTTAAACGTCCAGATCATAGTCCATCATTGGAATGAATCGGAACAGGAACTCAAGCAGGTCTGGAACCTAGAGGCAAGAGCTGATGCAGAAGCCATAGAGGGGTACTGCTTCCTGGCTTAGTTCCCCTGCCTTGCTCAGCCAAACTTCTTATAGAACCCAGGACCATCAGTCTAGGACTGGCACCACTCACCATGGGCTGGGCCCTCCCCCACTGATCACTAAACGAGAAAATGCTTTACAGCTGGATCTCATGGAGGCATTTCCTCAACTGAAGCTCCTTGTCCTCTGATGACTCCAGCCTGTGTCAGTGCAGCACTGCTTGGCTTACGGATTGATCTGAGTAAGGCAAATCAAGTCCTCTGTACAGAACACAGCTGTGGCTTTCATTCCTCCTTCCACACAACTTGGTACTTAAAACTACTTCTCCTATGGACTGTGGAGAAAGCCCAACAGTCAAGCCTTTGCTGAGAGAGAAAGAGAGACAGACAGACAGACAGACAGAGACAGATACAGAGAGACAGAGAGAATGATCCTAGCCACATGCCACAACTTTTCTTTATAGATGATGTATATGTATATATAGAGAGATATATGTATATATGATATATAGTATGGCCCTTACATGAGCATCAAAGAGGAGAGAGGGAGGGAGAGAGGAGGAAAGGTTAAGAAAAGAGAAGAAAAGCCAGATGTCCTGCTGTCTGGTGTCTAATGACAAAACTTTACTGGAATGGGTGTGGGATGGTGCTGTGAGATGGCTGACAGGCAAAACAGAGGTCCTGGGAGAAGCTCATGTTTCCACCGCCCCCTGGCATCCTCTGTCTATGAAATCATTGCATTTGTTCTGGTGAAACAGCGCTAGAATGAATAATAAAGCCTAATTTAAAGGCAGCACTAACAACTACCCTGAGACAGTAATAACAAGGATGGATGCTGCGGAGTAATGATGATACCACCAAGGAAGCAGCCCGCTGCTGGCGAGCAGGAGCTCTATTCTCAAAAGGCAGGAGTTTCGGAACTTGCTCCACAGCCTAGACAGTGATACTTTCAGATCTACCACCGCTTACTGGAGTAAAAATAGACGCTTTATTGGATAATTTAAAGAATATGTCTTAGCATGAAGGAATCTCCTATTAAGAATTTAATTAGTCTGGAGAGAGATGATCAGTGATTAAGAGCACTGGCTGCTCTTCCACAGGACTCAAGTTCAAGTCCCAGCAACTACACAGTGGCTTACAATCATCTGTAACTCCAATTCCAGAGGGTCCAACACCCTCTTCTGGAATTTGAGGGCACCAGTCAGGCACATGATACCCAGACATACACAAAGATAAAATACGTATATGCATAAAATAACTTTTAAAATTTCAGATGAAATATTATGCACATAGTTCCTTTGGAATATTAAGCAGAGTCCACGTTGCCATAAAATGAATAGTCCAAAGAACGAAAGGAGAAATAAAGGGGACAGAGCAGGAGACAAGCTGGGTGGCACGTGCCTGAATCCTACCTACTGGGGAGGCTAAGGCAGAAGCAGCAGTAATTTGAGGCCAGCCTGGGCAACTTGGTGGGACACTATTTCAAAATAAAAGGTACACAACTTTGTGGCAGAGCACTTGCCTATTCCTGATCAGGCCCTGGGTTCCATACCTGGTGCCCAGGAGACCGAGAGAAAGACACTTTCTCACCAGTAAGACCGTACTCATTGACTTGAAGCAGCCTCAAGCTTCTAACCAGTCTATAGTGAAAAGTCTTGCTGGGTGTTCTGTCCAGGAGGAAGTGACAGTGAACTTAATATATCCTTATACAACTGTGTTCTTCCAGAACACCAAAAGTAAGAGTCAATTTCTTGATTTAACAACAATTCATGCACATGTGCGTGCACGCACACACAGACACACACACACACACACACACACACACACACACATATTCCCCACCTTTCTTATGCTCTTAATGTAGCCTAATCATGTATATAGCCTTTGCAGGCTAAAACTGTATATATTGAATATATATACATTTTAAGACATGTTAAATATGTAACAAAGTATATTTAGATATTGTATAGGTAAATATATGGGTAAATAGATTAAACCTACACACAGAAAGAAGACCCCACCCCACCCCCAAATCTATCAAGTTATTTTTTAGCCCACATAGTTATTCTCAGACAACATACAGCCCTTGAACAAGTAATACTCTAACCCACTTGTGCTTCCCTAGATCATCAATTTATTGGATTATCAAAGAATTAGACAGTGAGTGACAAGAATGGCCACACAGAACAACAGTGGTAATCACCCACGGAGGCAAGCAGCCAACACCTGCAGCTGCGGTTAGCTGTAGTCTGGTCAAGCTCTTAACTGCAGTATGAGGATTCCTGATCTAGAGATAGAGAGAGGGCTTTGGAGATCTCTCAGGTAGAGTCTATGCATCCCAGCATAAGAGTTACTCTCCCTCGTCACATACTGCCAGAGGTGGCTCCGTGCACACTGCCAGAGGTGGCCCCGTGCACACTGTCAGAGGTGGCCCCGTGCACTTATGATCACCTCAGTAGGTCTAATGCTGAGAGGAAAGGGGGAATTTCTGTTATTGTGAGGTCAAGCACCCTGTTCCCAATACACTGTTCAAAACAGTTCCAAAGAAACCAAAATACAGAAACAAGAGAAACCATCGGTGCTCTTCCCGTTGTTGAAATTTGAACCTAGGAACATGTATGTCTATCCACCCACTTGAGGCCCCACTCTGTGCATCCTCAGGGAGCCTCCTTCTCTCCCAAGGCACCCCTGAAGAACACATTGCCACTGCCTCTTGTAAAAGCCTTGCTGGCTATGGGCAGACCCAGATCTGAAAAGACACACTTTGGCTGTTAGACTCCACTGCCTCTCATAACCCTGTACAATCAGGCTCAGAGTTACTGTGGTCTGAAGCAAAAGTGCTCCCCTACCCCCACCATCTTCTCCAAGGAAGGGGAACAGCCTCACCTGACAAAGCAGCACAGCACAGGGCACTACAGCAAGACTCAGAGGGGACTTACCCCCAGGGCTTATACTGACATGTCCCTCTCCAAACTCCCTCAGTTGTAGCTGTTGGTAGCTTGACATTGGAGTCGCTCTCCCCACTTGGTCCTATATGATGTGGCTGGAAGGGAAGTGTAAGAGGAAACCCCCCAGTGTTGGGGGGGGAAGGGTGAATTATATCCCCTAAATATATAAAGCCCCACAGGTGGTGATATTTGCGGGTGGAACCTTTGGAAGACAACTCGATTAAATGAAGTTTCCAGGCTGTCGCTTCCAGCTGGGAGAAAGCCTGTTGCTCATTTCTGAGCCACCAGGCCCAATGTCTAACCCTTGGCTCTGGCAGCCCAGGCTGACAGATGCAGGGGGACAGAGGCACCCACCCCTCCATCTGTCTCCCTGCTTATGACTCTATGCTTCCGTTTGTGTCTCCAAGCTAGGTGGATTTATGGGTTATTTTGATCTAATTTCAACAACACTGACCCTCCCCCAAAAGAATTGTACAATGACGCCACATCAAAAATGATAATGTTGCAAGGCTGTCAGCAAATAAAAGTCTGCACAAGCATGCCTGCTCCGAATCCGAGCTCTCCAAGGCCTTCTTCTGGGTGGAGCAAAAGGAAAGCCTCACTCAGTCCAATAAGACAGTCACAAGCATTCAAAACAACTAAGCACACACACTGACCCATCCATCCATCCACTGCGCTTACCTGAAGACCTTAGCAAGTGCATGCCCAGGGTTGAGGCATGGCGACAGTACAGTCTACAGATACTTAAAGGCAATGGCAAAGGTTTGTGCTGACAAGTTATATTAAGGGCACGTGAGATCCAAAACGTTTGGAGACCATGGACACAGAGAATTTATGTGACAGTATGGGGTCCCACAATATGGCGCCTCAAACACAGCATCCCCCACTAGCTTTCTGTATTCAAGATGGCTATTTGGAGACGCTACAGACAGCTTTGACTCAGAGGCTGTCCTTGGACAAATGTATTACATTAGTGAAGTAAATGGGTACGGCATAGGAACAGGCTTTCCCCGACATCCCTTTTCTGCCTTGGGAGGATATCCCAGGAAGATGGGAAGACTCTGACATCCAAATCGAACATGACCTGGGTTGCTGTCACATAGAAAACCTCATCTGCATCACAAGACAGTCCTTCCCAACTATGTACCACCTTCCATCAGCCTCCCACAGCCCACACTCCTCCCAAGAGCAAATCCCTGTCCCTTTGTTTAGCTGTACAATGTTTGGCCATCTGTGTCCTTCCTGTGAGGCTTTACTCTGTGCCTGGTCCCCCAAGTTTCTGCAGGTGCCTTTGTAGTGGTTTTTTCGCCACCCCCCCCAGTCCCGCAAATCTTGCCTATTGTTGATGCATTTCATACAGTAAAATCTTCAACACTTCAGAAAGAAGAGAGAACAGATCTAGGAGTTGGCTCTCAAAAGCCTGAAGGCTGAAACAGACCGACTGCCAGTGGCTCTCCAGAGCCGTTCAAGCAATGATGCACGCAAGTCCTGAAGAGACAGAATAATCCACCGGAATGGCCAACAATGTTCTAAGTTCATCTAAGTTCATTCAGTTGCCTCTAATATAAAACAAGATGACTAGCTAAAAAGCTCTGATTTATGTTGTGGAGCTGGCTCTCACTAAAGAGAAAAGAGTGGGTCAGCGTTTGAATCTACCCTGACCTCATGGTTTTCAGGAACTTTCTCTATAAAACATCCCAACAATGGTCAGACTCCCCTTTTGTTCTCTCTAAGCACTGTCCCTGGAAAGGGATGCTGATTCAGTCCCTGAGAGAGCATCTGCTGTGTTCTAAGGAGCCACAGGTGGCACAGCGAGCCCTTGGGTGAACCCAAGGTCTAAGACTGAATGCTGGGCACGGCAGAACTGGCCAGGACCCAAGTGCTGCAGCCTCTGTCCACCTAGCCCAGGTGTCCTGCATGCAAACTGTGGGCGGAGAGCATAGGGGAGACTCTGGGACACCAGAGAGCAAGTGTTCTCCCATCTACTTAGCACGGCAATCTGAGAAGACCTTGCCCCTTCCTTTCGTCCTCTTTAAGAAAGTTTTTTTTAACTACATGTATGTGAGTATGGGTATATGCATATGCATGCAGGTGTGCACAGAGGCGGGAGGCATAGTCCCCTAGAGCTGGAGTTACAGGTACTTGTGAGCCACCCAACATGGATACTGGAAACCAAACTCGGGTCCTCTGGGAAAGCAGTTCATGCTCTTAGCCACTGAGCCATCTCCTGTCCCCAGACCCAGCCCTTTTCTCCTCTGAGCACCACTCCTGTTCAACAAAAGACCCAGGCATTTGCCATCCTGTCCAGCGGGAAGATGAGAGCTTTGCATTCTTGTCCTCCTAGATTACTTCTGGCTGTTTTTCAACTTTGAGTTTATTATTGTTTTTTTAATTTATTTCTTCTTAATCTTGAAAAAAAACCATAGACTTATGGAAACTTGTAAAAGATACAACAGAATAACCATCTACCTTTCACTCAGTTTTCCCAGCATCAATATCTTGTAAGCACCTGTCAGGAAAGACACTGGAGACTCTAGACTTCTTTGCTTTGCCTACAGACTTTTGAAACAATGAACCTCAAAGAATGAACATTTCCCCAGGCATCTTGTGCCAAGGAAGGGAAAGGCTGAAGCCTTTGTGCCAGCCAGAAGAGGAACTTGCCTCCTAAGAAAAGATTTCACACACTTCTGACAACTTACCAGAGCACCCTACAGAACGGATCACCACCAGAGCCGGGACACGAGGGATCAGTGATGGGCATGCAACCACTCCTTAATTAGGACTGCCAATTATGCACACTTCTGGCCCTCTGTTAAACCCTAACAACTTGTCAGGACCCTGAAGATGGACTTAGTGGTCACTAGATCCCTTTATATGTTACTCTTCCCAATGTGGCTCTATTGAATATATCTCTCACGTCTACAAGCTTCTTTAACTGATATCCTGGGGACAGGTGGTTAAACCTGGCTAACTGGGGCTGCTAGCAGGTACCTTCTCCTCTGCTCTTAGTCCCCATCCCTCAGAGTTTCCTCAAACTCTGGCTAAATTTAACTTCTTTCCCACTAATGAATCTTTGATTAATTCAGTAAGACTGAGATATGCTTTTAAGTTTTCAGAAAACAGTGAGTTCATAGAATTTGGGAAAAGGTCAAGTTCCCTGCCAGCCTAGATGGAAGAGTAAGTTCAAGGCCAACCTGGGCTACAGAGTGAGACCATGTCTTAAATTTAAAAAGAAGAGAAGGGAGTAGGGATGAGAGGGGAAGGAATTTGGGAAGGAAAGGAGAGGGGAGGGAAGGGAAGGAAAGGGAAAGGAAGGGGAGGGGAGGGGAGGGAAGAGGAGGGGAGGGGAGGGAAGGGAAGGGGAGGGAAGGGAAGGGGAGGGGAGGGAAGGGAAGGGACTTGGGAAGGGAAGAAGGAAAGGGAAGAAGGGAAGGGAGGAAAGGAAGGGAAGGGGAGGGGAGGGAAGGGGAGGGAAGGGAAGGGATTTGGGAAGAGGAGAGCAGTAAAATAGGTCACTGATCCAGATTCTCAAACATAATGCCTTTGCCTACCTATGAATGGGAACAGTACAGAGGTTTCTTTGGTTCCATTATGCATCCACACAAAGGTCAACTTGATGAATATCACCACCAAATATCCCAGACATTTGCCGTTTCCTTAGAAACATCAAATACTTACCTAGCCCAAGGCTGACAGGCTTTTTTTTTTTTCTGTTTCTAAAAATAAAGCTCAAGACAACTTAGGCATCCAATGGTTACCTGATACATGATGCCAAGTACCCTATAATTTCAATACTTTTAACTGTAAGATAAAATTCTGCTCTGGGGTATAAATCAGACATCACTTATAATTACCAGACTTTTCTGTCAAACCATTTGCTGCTAGTGTATACAAAAATGAGAATTCCTGATCTATTATGATGTCCCTACTCAGGAAATCTTTGGAGATTAACCAAGAGTATCTGACTCTAAGGTAAAAATAGCAGAAACAGAGATGAGATCTCTAGGGGACTTGAAGGTAGCTAGGTAAATGCGTTCAACATAAGCAACGAATCGATGAGTATTTTATCTTCAACGAACTGATGACTACAGCTCTCCCTGGTTATACATACATAAGCTTTGCTTTTTTTAAAATTTGTGTGTGTGTGTGTGTGTGTGTGTGTACACACATGCGTGCATGCACATGAGGCATGTGGAGGCCAGTGGTTGATATCGGGTGTCAACTTCAATCACTAATTTTTTGAGATGTGGTCTCTCACTGAACCTGGAGTTCACTTACTGGCTAGACTAGCTGGCCAGCAAGCCCCAAGACCCTCTTGTCTCTGCCTCCCCACTGCTGGAATTATGAGAACATACTAACATGCCTGGCTTTAAAAAGATACAATTTATATGGGTATGCATATATGAGTGTTGGTGCCAAGGGTGTGGGATCCCCTGGAGCTGGAGTTACTGACAATTGGTAGTCCCCTGACATGGGTGCTGAGAACAAAATTCAAGTCCTCTGCTCTGAACCACTGAGCCATCTCTACATCTCACATGCCTGACTTTTTATGTGAGTGCTACGGATCCCATCTCAGGTCCTCATTTTCACCCAGCAAGACTGAAATATGTGAGTCATATCTCTAGCCCCTGTTTATTTATTTCTGAGATACTTTGTGTATCCCAGACTGGCCTATATCTGCTACACATCTGAGGATGACCTTGAACTTATTCTCCTATCCGCACCACCTGAGTGCTGAGATTACAGCCATGAACCACCATGACAGGTTTATTCCCCGCTGAGGACAGAGCCTTTGTGCCTGCTTAGCAAACTCTACAACTCCTTTAAATAATGATCTTTTGAAAATCAACAAAAAATTATTAAGATTTTGGTAGTATTTTCTTACTAAATAATAAGCTGGTTTAACAGAAACTAGATTCTGACTAAATTCTGTAGCTTTTTAAAAAAAAGAGAATTCTTTATCTTCATAGTATCCAACGCCACTGTCTCTAGTACCATTAAACACTTATTATCTGAACCACAGTGTAGCTACAAGTGGACTACTACAAGTTATTACGTTCTCTCCATCCCTTGTGACAAGCTTATTCTCTGTGACCTTTGGTCCCAGCATATAGCTTAAACATCCCTCACCAAAATGACTGTTTCTGATCTGGCTTGCTTGGTTTTTGTTCTGTCTTTCTTGGACTTGGTACTATCAGCGTAGACACAATGAGATTTTCTGAGTCTAAACATAGAATCTATTTGTGTTTCACATGTATTGTGCCCATTAGCCCGACAGTAACTTTCCTGGATGTCTTTGCTGTGCCCACGTTTTGACGGTGAGACAGCACGTGAGGTTACATGTAGAATTTTGTTTCTGATATGATGTTGATTCTCAAAAAGTTTCAGATTTTGACTAGTTTTTTTTAATTTAATTTTGGATTCTCAAATTAGAGATGTTTAACCTGCTTTTAAAAATGATATACACCCAGCACCTGATACTCAGTTCTTCCTTCTATACAGGTGATACTCTATTTTAAACTTACACTGGCAAAGACAGAAACATATTTACATTAAATATAAAGCAATTTTCCCTTAAGACAAAGGAGTGTGAAGAGACATGCTAATCTTACAACTCCTCTTGCTCTCCTGCAGATTGCTGCTAGCTGAAACGCCCACCTGAAATGAATGAGTCACTCCAAACCCAAATGAAATATCTAGACTTGCACTAAAGACCTGACTCCAAACATAAAAACTCCTTACAGCTTTGAAAGTCAGAATTCCAAATGACATGCATTGATAACCACGGAGAAGGATGACATATTGCTGACTGTGGTACCACAAATACTGTTCAACATTCCTTTGGTAAATTGTGCCAAGATATAGAAAACTAAAGATTTACCATCACATTCCTCTAAATAGCAAGCTTTGGTTACACTTTAATTTAAATAAACTACATAAAAGGATATGGTACCAATCATGAGAAATACCTGACACAGTGAAACCTACAGAAACATAAAGTAGATTAGTAGTTATTTAGCATTGAGAGGGAAGAAAGGAGGCAGAGGGGAGAGAGAAGGATGACAGACAGCTGGTTCAGTGAGAGAGAGGATAACTGATAGGTGATGGTACTGGGAGAGAGAAGGATGATTGACAGATGGTACAGTTTCTTCTTGAAGAGGTAGAAATGGTCTAAATTTTACAATTATGATGGTTACACAATTCCATGAATAAACAAAAATATCATTTAACTACAACTTTAGGTACCTCATTTGTGCATTTAAATGTGTAAAAGGAGAAAAAGGAGATCTTGTGAGGTGCACAGCCCTCCATATGTATAAGAACACTGAAATATCCCATTAACTACTATTCATTTCTTTTTGTTTGTTTGGTTTGTTTTTGAGACATGGTATCACTATGTAGTTTTGGCTGTCCCAGAACTCACTATGTAGTCCAGGCTGGCCTCAAACTCACAGAAATCCACCTGCTTCTGCCTCCCAAAGGCTGGGATCAAAGGCATACGTCACCATGTCCAGCTTTACTGTTAATTTCTAAACAATGAAGAAAATCATTGTCCTCTTAGGTGAGAACCAATGCCTACGGAAAGATGCTGCTTCAAAACTGACCACCATGGTGACAATGATAATTCTGTGACTTCCTGGAGGAAAAGGTCAGCAAGCAGCAGATCAGACATTACTTCAGTGTTGAGTCCAAGACCAAGCTTTGGCAAGACTCGCACACATGACACAACTCTCAGGACTAAATTCTGACTGCCAAGAATTTCAGAGCATCCCCCAGAGGTGTAGGCCAACCAGATAGGGCTTCTTACTCGCTCTCCAGGCCATTTTCCAGGTCAAGCCCCCTCATTCAGACCCATCCGTTCCCACACTGAATCACAGCACATCATCTTTTATGTACTTTCCCAGTTGCTCAACAGCCCCCTTCCTCACTGTCAAACCCCCAGGCCCTGTCCATGTCTTTAAATCAAACCTCACCAAGCACCTGTAAAAGCAAGTACAGAGTAATTGCCCAGGGCTGCAATAGTCTAAGCCAGAAAGGGCCTGGGGTGAGAGAGTAACAGAACCCTGATCTGGAGAGGTCAGGCTTCGGAAAGACACCCCCATCAGTGGACCATTAGGACTCTCAGCTGCCCCGTGAGATCTTTTCTTTCCAAAATGCTTAACTTAGAAGCAGCATGCCTGGGTGTGCAGCTTGTGCTTAAAGTGTGTAAGGCAAATTCCATTCCAGGCACGAGAGGGAGGAGGCAGTCTGAGAAAGACCCCTCACCATGTTTTTGCCTATGAGCAAAGTATCAACCTTTTCCCATGGAAAATTATATTAAGAAAAAGAAGTTCCTTAGAAATTCCCTTTTATGAAAACATTCCCTTGAATAGCTTAGGTTTTTCTTAAATCAATGTTTTGTAAAGCTGACTTCAGCGTTTCTTAAGTGCTCCAAGTCCATACCTCAATGTTTTGTAAAAGCTCTAGTGTCAAGCTTTGGAATCAGTTCCCAATGAACTACAAGTCATTGACAACCATTAGCGATTCCCATGAACACACAGTAAAGGTGGAACATATACTCCAAGACTATTTTACAGAAGCGCAAAGGCCACGCTGTAAAGTTCTCAGCCAAGGTCCAGTGCATTTAGAAACCTTCTTACAGGATAAGCCACAAAGTCAGACATGGACATTTTAATACTTAGTATGATATATTTAAATGAATCCAGCCATACAGTTATACAGCTGGAACATGCCCGCTTTATTCCTAGCCAATTCAACACACATACTTATTCCAAATCCTTCTTGCAAAAAAAAAAGTACAAAATAAAACTATGCATCTGGTAACCAGTTGGAATCCCTCTAAAGATAAAACCAGCCCTGACACAGACAGGTATTGAGGCCCCACTGGTCTTAAACATTTGCCTCCTGTTCACTTTCCAATGCTGTGATCAGCACGTGACCACCGCTGCTTGGGGGCAGAGGGTTTATCTCTCAGCCTGCCGTGTTTAGGCCATCAGGAAGGGAAGTCAGAACAGGAGCTCAAGGCAGGAACCTGGAGGCAGGAGCTGAAGCAGAGACCATGGAGGAAGGCTGCTTACTGGCTTGCTCATCAGCCTGCTTTCTTATACACCCAAGAACTACCTGCCCAGGGATGCTACTAACCACAGTGGGCTGGGCTCGCCTGCATTAATCACTGATCAAGAAAATGTCCCCCACAGACTTGCTGACAGAGCCATCCAATAGAGTCATTTTCTCAACTGAGGTTCCCTCTTCCCAGGTGACCCTTGCCTGTGTCAAGGTGACAAAAAAAAATGACCTTAGTTTTTTTGCAAGGGATTCAATAGACACATGAAAGGTGTGGAGCCATGGGAGTCTATGACCAGTGCTCGGCTCCAAATGACTTTCCGTGTATTCAGAGTAACACAGACTCCAAGCTCCACACTCACTCTCTATCCCTCAGACTTCCATCATCCTTCACCAGCCCCGAAAACCACTAATGTATCACAAGGTACATCTCTCTTTTAGATATGTCACATAAATCAGTTCATACGAAATGAGGCTTTTCATGACTTGCTCTTTCATTTAACACTTTTAAGATTCACCCACGTTGTAACATTTGATAGCCAGATAGTATTCCACTGTGTGGCTCTTCCATACTTCATAGACTCACCTCAGACCTGATGTGTGTGTGTTTGGGCCACCAGAGTCCTGCTGCTCTGACGTGGTGTTCACGTGTTTGTGAGGACCTCCGATTCCACACGTGCTAGCTATGCAGACCTACTATTGGAATTGCTTGGCTCTTGTACTAACTTTACCCCGTCCTTTTGGAGACATGCCGAACCGCTTCCCAAAGCAGCAGCCAATGTATGAGGCTCCAATTTCCCCTCTTTTTATTACCCTGATTTAGAAAACCATAATGGGCTGTTTGTAATAACTGCAGCGGTCCATATTTCAAAACAAGCCTATTTATTCAGGATTGAAGACTCGGATATCCTAAGCTTTAATTTTTAAGTATAAAATGCGTTCAAAGGTCATTCTTAAAACACAAAATAAAGCCACACAACCTGCACTCCCTTAATAAAATAAATGCCTATAGATGCATTGTTACTCTTTCCCAGATCCTATCAAGCTATAGAAATGGCCAACAACCAGACCGCTGCAAGCTAGGCAGCCAGTGTGGCATTACTGAGGTAGTGTACTCATTAGATATGTAACAATAACACAGTTTTAGCCAAAGCTTTATTTTTTTAAGAGCACTACATTGTATGTATCTCAATAATCTTTGCGGGATCTGATCCATCCGTATCTTCCAGGCCTGAGTATGATGATTTACATAGCTCACAAAACTATCCTCAGAAATCACTCACAGAGGTTAAGCTGGTCAAAGCCCAAAAGTTCAATGACATTTCCAAGTGTGCTAACACCAAGCTAAGAAACAAATTTTGCACAGCGACTGGAATACACTTGCTGGTCAGATGAATGGGTTCGACCTCCCGCTTTCCAATTTAGTAGCTATTAATATATGAGCATCGTACAATATGTCACATCTCTCCACTCCAGTTTTCTAATCTGGAGGTAATGTCTTGCTCCACGAGACACTGGAGATGCTGGCACTGCTAACACATCGAACACAGTGGCCAGCAGACAAAGAGCAGACACTAAGCAGACACTAAAATGCTACCTTCCATTCATTTTTTTTTCCTGCTGACTCTGGACAAAGTTTCCTAGCAAATAAGACCCTTAGCAAATGCAGTGGGACACTGGGAAATGAACATGAGTCTCTGTGGCCTGCGGGATTCCCTTATAAAGTATGTCCCCATAGACGTTCTGCAAACTACTCAAGAGAGTATGAGAAAGAGAACCATCAATGAGGTTACACGGAGATTAAAGGAGATTCTTGGAAGACAGTGCAGGGATGAGTGGACACCTTCACTTTGGGCATGAGAATAAATCCCACAGGGCCCACAGAGGGACTAGGCACAGTACTACAAAGAGGAGGAAGGCAGCAGCTGTGTTCATAAGACCCACTGGGTACCGGGTGTGGACCTCTGGGCTAAAAGTGGGTGCAGGAGGCAGAGATGCAAAGTGCTGGGGGGGAAGCAAGTGGACTGAGGGGCCTCCCCTCCCCACCCCCCGGGTGACGTTAAAGCCATCCCGTGAAGGTGAGCCTGGAGCTTCACCCAGCTGCAGCTTCTCCTACCTGATCTGGTTGTCGCAGAATTTGTTGAGATGAGATTGGTTGAGGTAAATTATGCGGGCCGGTGCCTCTAGCTGGTCTCCAACAGACGTGGTCCGGGACATCTCATCCTCTGCCTTCTTGTAGCCCGCAGAAGAACGAACGGGTCCTGCCGAGACGAGGCGCAGGGCAGAAAACAAAACACAAAAGAAGTCAGCCTCAAGGCCCGAGGCTGCGAGCGAGCGCGCTGCAGGCGGGGACCAGCCGCGAAGGATGCTCTGCAGAGACTGGGGCCGCCTATGTACCTGAGCTGCCCCTGGAGACCTGACTGTAGCCACAGCCGCCCAGGCAGCGGCAGGTCCCGCCCCACCCAGCTGGGCTCTGGACCTGAGAGTCCCCACCCCTCGGTGCCCTGAGACGCCCCACCCCGACCTGTGCATAGGCCCCACCCCTGGGACCCCGCCGGGCCACGGATCTGCGGAGGCCCCGCCCCTGACTGACGCCCTGCCCGGCTGTGAATCAGTGGAGGCCCCGCCCCTCCTCGGAAGCCCCACCCAACCTGGACTTGTGGAGAAGGTTCTCCAGGCTTCTCGAGCTCTGGACTTAATAGAGACCTCACCTAGCCCTGGACCTTCAGGAGGCCCCGCGAGCCCAGGGCTACCCCGTCCGTCCTGCCCAACCCCAGCGCTCCGGAGCGTCTCGGCAGCCTAGAGCGCACGCAAGGATGGAGTTGGCCACGCACGTAGCTTGCGGCACCGGCGCTGGCCGGGCTAGCTAGGGGCGAAGGCAGGAGGGCAGGTCTAGACTGCCTGAGACTGGAGAGGAGGCCAAGGGAGTCAGCAGCAGAGCCAGAAGACATCACCTAGCCGAGGCCACGCCTCGTCCCAGGGATTGCGCTCAGGAGCTGGGTTTTCTGGGCCTCTTGGACGGTGTTTAGTCACAGTGAGACAAACAGCCCTAGGGAGATGCCCCACGTGCAGTCTTCACAGAAGCAGGAGGTGAAAGCACGCTCTGTGCTGTGGAATCAGAGTCAGATGGGCAGAGCTTGCTCCCACCGCCATCCTGTAAGGGCTCTGCTGCTGGTGTCCACAAAATGGTCAGATCACCTCAGGGGCTCAACTTCACCCTCGCCAGCTCTGGTCCAGAGCATGAGCTCTCAGTTCCTTGCTTTAGTACTTTCTGTGGCTCCCACACAAGCTTCCCAGCCTCCCAGTTCTACAACATTGATAGCAAGCCCTGTCTTGAAGCTTCCGAGTGAGCTGAACCCCCAGGCACTTTGCTTGAGGTGTATGCAGAAGGATATACACATTGCACGAGCAGAAACACACACACACACATACACACACACACACACACACACACACACACACACCACCTTCAGCTCTGCGGGTGGAACCTTGTTTTCCTTAAATATTTATCCAACTAATAACTCTTCTCTACCTATCAAAGAGGTGTATATTGCACCTCATTTACAAACCTTACGTCATATTGGAGTAAACTTCCACTTGCTAGCTACCGAGAAACCTGTTACTGACATGGAGAAAATTCGAAAGACTTAAGTTTAGGTCAAATCATCTTGTTAACTTGAGTGTAAGGATTATAATCCTTTACATGAGAAAAGGGAAACTGGAAAGCAAATTGAATATCCAAAGCGGACGTACTATCCAGACGAGTGAAGAAGTCTTAAGCCTTTCCCCTTCCCAAAGTCCTGAGCACGTGGTAGGTTCAGGCTTTGGTGCTCACACCTGGGTCCACCAGCCAGACACACCCGTTTTCTGCTCCTTCACGAATGGGTGCACCACACTCAGGTTATTTCTTACTGTAGGACCAAGCCCTCGCCTTTTCCCTTTACCATTTGCTTTCTAGGGTCTACCCTGGCCAGTAGACACCGCCCAGCCCTCTCATTGCAGAGAAGGGGCAGCAGGAAACAAGAATGTCTACTTCCATCCTGGCTACCCCACCAGCTCTGCTTCCTGGATTTCAGTCAAGGGAGAATGGGCTTTGTTTTGTTTTGATTTTAGGTTTATTTTCTTCTTCCTGTAGGCTAGGAATAGAGCTCAGGACCTCGCAAGTGCTCTGCCACTGAACCCTATCCCCAACCTGGCTGCATTTTAAAGCACTCACTACTTGCAGACAGATGGAGACGGTTTTCGTGAGTAGTTGGTATGGAAGAACAGTTTTTCTCTCTGCCACTTAACCTGGTTTGTCTTCCACATCAGCATTCATCGCTCTCACCTGATACTATTTATTCCTGCTGTTTTCCCATACCCAACAGCTCAAGTTCAGGACAGCAGGGATCTGTTTTGTCTACCAGAGTCACCTGAATGAGACTCCCAGAGTCCCATAACCTGGCACATGATGGGAACCCATAAATGATGCCTTTGAATTTCCCGGGTAGACCTACGGTGATAGGCACAGAGGATCAAAGACCTACATTAGCTTGGATCAAACAGTTTGTTGCCAAGACTGTGCTCACTTAGTGGCTCTCCCCTCTTATAAGCATCACATCCATGAAATCGACATCACCAAGGGAACTCCCACTATTTCCTACTTTGTGGACCACATACCCATGGATTCTGCACTGCACTGCTTTGTAAGTGATACCCATAAGCAGCATACCTGAAAAATCAGTTAGATGCTGCTGGGGTCACCAAATGGAAGGTCTCACCTCTTGTCCTTTAAAATGACAAGTAGTTTAAGGAATCAAGACAACCTACATCATTACAGCTACCTAGCAGTAAGTGACAGTTTATAACAAGTAACTCTGAGTGGGATTGAAGGTTAAGGGAGGTCAGAGGTCACACAATCACTTTGTGCTTTGGGTGGAGAGATGGTTGGAAGATAAAAGAGCCTTACAGGTTGGACATGGATTTTGTCAGAAAAGAGGAGGGCACTGTGGATGAGGACAAGGAAAGCCCAACTAAATGTTAAGGAGCCAAAACAAAAAACAAAAAAAAACAAAAAAAAACCTGTATTGGGGACCAAGTGAAAAAATAAATACGTGTTGGGGGTTCAAACTGAGGAAGATCAGAAAAGAAGCTCAGAGAACAGAGCCTATGGGCAGACTGCAGACGACACACAGGGTCGAGAAGGCCCAGCTTGGGCCTGGGCTGAAGCCACGGACGATGTCTAAGCAAGAAAGATGAGCATCCAGCAGTAAAGAACAAAGTAGCCGGAGACAGAAGCGGACTGGCTGTACAGAGATCAGCTGTGCAATCCTGATGCGACAGTAAATGCATGGGTTGAGTGAAGAATGAAAGAAAACTTAGACCTGGAAGACATCTCAGGAGGAAACTGCAAGACTGTCCTTTGAGAGATGGAAACTGGTTGTGTGGGTTACAAAGGGGGGGGGGGGGATTAGATACCTGAGCTTAAAGCACACTGGGACAAAAGCGTTACAGACGGAAAGAAGGGAGTGATGGCCAGCAGTTAAGGGCACATACTACTGTTGGAGAGGATGCCAGTTCGGTTTCTATGGTAGGTGGCTCTAAAAGGCCTGTAAAGCCAGTTCTAAGCAACCTGACACCTCTGACTTACATGGGCACCTGCAAGCATGTGACATATATACACACCCATACGCATAATTAAAATTAATAAAAGAATGAAAACAAGAGTTTGCCCAACATTTAAATTCTGAAAAGTACTAATGGCAAATGATCATTGACACAAGTAAGAGGTGAGAGAACAAGAGGGACATGGAATCTCCCACGTTCCTAGCATGCCACAATGCCCATCCACCTGTACTTACAAAAGTCAGACCTGGAGACTGTAGTCTGGGAAGACATAGTCAAGAGTTCCCCAATGCCAAGATTCAGGTAAATCTCTTCTATCACTGTGACCTCATCTTGACCTACCCCGAGCTGGAAGATACGTTTTCAAAAGAACACAAATTTGTATTGCCTAAGGAAAACACTGTGCCATATATAGCAGAGCACATTATGGTGAAGGTTTCAAATTTGGACTCCTGAGACAAACCCTGAGTTAATGCATTTTGCAGATACCACCGCACAAAAGCCAAGTGTATGCTTATAACTCCCCCAAATAAGCAGGCACAGTGTCAGCAATTGAGGGGGTCAATAGACACTTGGTAGATGAGAAGGGAACTAATGGGGATGGAAAGGATTAAGAGAACAAAACTAGGCAAATTGATAAGGGCTCAGTTTGCACCCACAGAAGGCAGAGGACAATCGATTGCCAAGGCTTTGAAGGAAGGGACTTACCTTGCCTAACCCTGAACAGTGGCTACCATATCAACAGCAGCCATAAGTTTATAATGGATAAATACATCTAAACCTAATGGATTAAATGCGACTTGAAGGCATCTATCTGCCATGGAACCATGGACTTCTTGTCTAGACTTTGAACCCTTCTCCTCTCAGGGAGAAGGCAGAGCCCAACAGCTACATCTGTGCTGGTCAATTCTATGGACTCACTGCAGCTCTTTGGACTGATGATGGCTACATGCTCCAAGGTGAGCCACAGTGAATCAGCAAGCATGGGAACCAGAAAGAGTCTCTGCCTGTTGCTGACCTGTGGGTACACACTCTGCAGGTCTGAAGTCTTCTCCTGCCCACCAATCAGGAGGCAGAGGGAAAGTTTCCTTTGAAATAAATATGAAGCAGCTGAAGGAGAGCCATAGTTCCCTACTCCATCCCAGCCATGTTGGGGTCTTTGGTTTCCATTAGCTACACCCTGATCATTCTGTCTATTACCCATTACCAAATATAGCAACTAACACATAAAAGAGCCCATTGAGAACCTATGTTACCCTATAAGACAGGAGAGCAAGAAAGGTGAACCAGAAGGAGCAAACCGCTGTTTACTTATAGTTCACCCTGAAGTGCTATGGTTCTAGATGTCTCAGACATCTAGACATGTCTCATTAGAGCAGTCGTTCTCAACCTTCCTAACGCTGTGACCCTTTAATATAGTTCATGTTGTGGTGACGCCCAACCATAAAATTATTCCATTGTTACTTCATAACTGTAATTTTGCTACAGGGCATTTGATATGCAGGGCATTTGATATATGACCCCCAAAGGGGTCATGATCCACAGGTTGAGAACCACTGCATTAAGATATTCAGACCCAGAGATGCTAGATCCCAAGTATAAAGTCTCCATGGCAACATTCCAACTGCTTGTTTGAATGTTTCCTTAAGATGTTGGAAAGCAACTGAGAGAGGGGAGACAGTATCTGGACAAGGGATTATGGATAAGGCAATGAGTATGAAGCAGGAGTGGAGCAGAGGGGAACTGGCTAGCTACTGTAGACACACTTGTGACTCCAAGCACAAAAGGGATACCCACCTAGTTGTTATAGATTCTCCAGCAACCCCTGCCCATCTCTAACTCTCCTCCCAGCTCTGGCTCTCCTGTTCATCTCTTTTCCCATGCTAGTGGGAGGTAGCATCCATCTGTGGTGGGAGTGCATTTCCTTCAGGGAATCAAACAAGTCCCCTAGCATTTCACTCACGTGCAATGTGTGGGTGATGGCAAGAATGTGCAGCTCACTGGTTAGGAAGCAGGACAACAGACCTCTCTCCCTGAGATGTAAACAGCTACAGGTGACGAGGATGACTAACTTCTGGCCACCTTAGAAACTGCTTGGAAATCATGCTTTAACAAAATGAAAAGTCCCAGTAAGCTTTAACATTTCTTCCTAATACAAATTGGAATAGTAGATATCTTATATCTATTTTTTATTTTATTACTTAAGATTTATGTAGTATGTAGAAATAATATTAGCATAATAAGCTAAACAGACCCAGGCAGTTAAGGACTTTTAAGTAAGGAATTAAATACAAAATGAAAGTTACTATAGCTAAAGTATTTCAAATTGTTTTATTGAATTAAGGAACATGGGAGTGGGGAAAACCCTTCATTCCAAACTGCTGTATTTTTCCCTAACACAATCAGCATGTCCAAAATTTCAAACAATGCTCAAGACTTGCCTAGTGAATCCATCCCTGTGACAAAGTTTTACCATCTCAAAGTAGAGATATGAAGAAAGAAATAGCCTGGTTCTCTTTAGTCAAGCTTTCTTATAACATGGTCTGCAACTGACTCTGAGAGTTGTGGAGAGAGAGGAAACAGAAGTAGAATCAGACCAGGCTTGGACAGTAAAGAATGAGTCTGAGTATAGCATAGTGACACACTCCTATGTCCCAAAAGACTAGGACAAGACTTGAATTTAAAGCCAGCCTACAACCCCCCAAAAATCAGGTGTGTATTTTGGGGCCCCTAGGGGGAATATTTGAAACTCTTGGAACTTGCTGAGTGACAGGAACATAAGAGCCCTTTTTATTCATGGTGGATATCTAGATGGCTGGATATATCTAGTTTTAGATGTATTTGGCATACAGCTAATGCCAACCACATGATTAGAAGTTCAGGACTTTGAATCGGGTCCATCAGCCCAACATCCCAAAGTGTAGGGTAGCTGGAGAGTGAGCTCTATCATGCAGTCAGTGATCCCACTAAGAACATCTACATAGAGAAACCAGAAAAGCAAAATGAAACAAAAGCCATTCTGGACACCAAAGCTCAGGCTAAAGACCCAGCTTGGTGATTCACATCAATGTGTAGACAAGGTGGCATAGCAAACCTCAGGCTTGGGGTTTTCGCACACTGTATCCTATGACCTCTAAATTTGGATAGTCCTGAGTTATCCTTAATAGTAAAACTCATTACAAATAGACTATGTTGCTGAATTCTCTGAAGGGCTTAATGAGAACTTGTCATTTAAATGCAGTAAGTCAGAACTGCTGGTGGTCTGGGAGCCTGAGTTGTAGCTGATGTCACTGGGGAATGCAGGCTATGGTGTCTGTGTCCTCATCCTGTGACACTGACTTCATTCTGGCCAGTTAGTATAATAATTGTGAACTCCTTATTTTTGTATGTGGAGGTGGGGTAGGTGGAGGTGGATATCTATGGGAGTGAGTGAGTGTGTGTGTGTGTGTGTGTGTGTGTGTGTGTGAGTGAGAGAGAGAGAGAGAGAGAGAGAGAGAGAGAGAGAGAGAGAGAGAGAGAGAATGTATGGTATATGTGCACACATGTCAGGTCTCTTCTTCACTTAATCTCCACCTTATCTTTAAGACAGAAACTTTGATTGGACCTGAAACTTATCATTCATTTGGGATGACTAGCCAATGAACTCCAGAGATGCTCCTGTCTCTGTCCCTGAGTTCTGAAATTACAGAATCACACCTTGGCACATGGCTTTTCTGTGGGAGCTAGTGAGTCAATTCCAAGTCCTGATTCTCGTGCAGGAAGCCTTTTACCAGCTGAGCCATCACCCAGTCCCCTAGAATTGTGAAATCTTGAATGATGGACTCAGAGGAGAAACCTTCTTAACAATCACATCCCGACCACAGGAAAGGTGGGGCTAACAGCCAGATCTGCAGGAACTTGAGTCCTGTTCTCATACTTGGTCACACTACCACCCTTGTGAGCCTAGCTTAAGCAGCTGCCTGCTGAGTCCTTGTTTCCTCATCCACAAAATTGAAATCGATTGCAGAAATCAAAGGTTGACAATTGTTTTGAAAAATACAAGTCAGTGAATATTTTAAGCTTTGTGGGCCAAGTGTGGTCTCTCATATGCCCTCTCCCTCCTTCCACGTTCTCTTCTCTTCCTCCTAATCCTCCTCCCTCGTTTTTAGCACAAAAATCTTTATAACTTTTTCTTATTGTTTATTTCTTCAGAGTTTCCCCAATCCCTTGTATTAGTGGCCACCAGTAGTGGTTATTGGAAGATACTTGAACTTATTAGTGGTACAGCCTATTGAAAGGAAGTTAGGTCACTGGAAGGGATATAGGGACCCAGGTCTCTCCCTCCCAGCCTCCATGAGGTGAGCAGTTTCTTCCATCCTGGCCTCCCTCCCAGCCTTACTGCTGGACCAAAGTCAACAGGGCCAAGTGATCATGAACTGAAATCTCTGAAAACCGAGGCCAAAATAGGTTCTCCCTAAATTATATAGCCAGGCATTTTGTCACAGTGTTGGAATGGGGACTGAGACCCTTTTACCTCACAGCTCAGCTTGAGTCTCAAGCCACAGTTCATCAAGCACTTATATAAGCAGATTTTTTTTTTCAGTTAGATTCAACCCCAGTTCCACCTCTAGGAGATAACAGCTTTAATTTCTATTACCCTACACTTCTAGCAGACATGGTTATTCAGACTTTTCTGCTGAGGGAGAAGATGCTGTGTCTTCCCTTATTTGAAAAGCATATGAAGGTGGCTCTCTCTGTGTTTCCAGGCATGCCTCCACTCTAGGAAAGCAGTCTCATGGCTAGTTACAGAGCTTTTTAGTCAGAGGCATGTGCATGCACACAAACACCATGAATGCTCTCTCTCTCTCTCTCTCTCTCTCTCTCTCTCTCTCTCTCTCTCTCTCTCTCACACACACACACACACACACACACACACACACACACCTCCTCAAAGGTTCAGGCTCAGCTCCGTCTTCTACACCATATCTGCAAAGCTGTTCCGTGACTCTTGAGAACACAGGCACACAGTAGCAGTTTTGGTACTGGGGAGCCCTGGGGCTGATTAGCTCTCCTAATCAAACAGACACAATGGAAATGCTGGGCAAATTCAAAATGTGGTTATTTTTGCCCTGGCAGACACATTTCAGAGGCTTTTCGAGACCCCACTTTGCACAGACTGTTTCTCTCCAAATACAGCAGATGTGATCCACCCCTACCAAGAGTTGCAAAGCTCAGAGCACAAAGGGAAGATGACAGTGATGGGCTGGGATTTTTCCTTTCTGTCAACACTTGCTGGATTCTTTTCTTTTTTCATGGGAACAAAGACAATGCGGCAAAAGTAATTGCCTGTGGACTGTTTATGGCTTGAAATGTTGTGGATGCTGGATTCACTCAGTTATTGAATACCTCCTACATGTGAGGCATTCTGGTAGGTAGTGGGAGGAAGAAGCACACAGTTGAAGACATAGTTTTTTGTCAACTTGACACAAACGAGAGTCACTTGGGAAGAGGGGACCTCAATTGAGGGATTTCTTCCCTTAGATAGTCCTCTGAACAAGTCTGTGGGCCATTTTCTTGATTAGTGATTGATGTGGAAGGTCCCAGGCTATTATGGGTGGTGCCACTTTGGGCAGGTAAGCCTGGGATATACAAGAAATTTAGCTAAGCAAGCCAGTAACAGTCTTCCTCCATGGCTCTTGCTTCTGACCCTGCTTGAGTTCTTGCCCTGACTTCCCTCAATGATGGAGGACTGGGACATGTGAGCCAAATAAACCCTTTCCTACTCATGTGCTTTTGGTCCTGGTGTTCATCTCAGGACAGAGAACCAAGCTATGACATCTTGGTTTCAATAAGACCTGCAATGCAGACTCCTATCTTCAAAACCTATTCTGTGTCTCATGTTAACTCATCCTGTAAATTAAATAAAGATAAATGTGCTTTTCTGGAAATGTATTTTATAGATAAACCCAAACTTTAAAGAAAAAAATCTGTTTCATATCCTCAATTCACAGGATTTTTTTTTTTCATTTCAGACTGGGTTGGCTAAGGATTAAATACAGTGTTGTAACTTTTTATAGAAATCCTATCTGCTAGGAGAGATTCTCCACTGCTCCTGGGACCTCAAATCTAGGCTGTAGGCAGGGGCATCAGCTTAAAAAACCCCATTGAGAATTCCATAGGCACAAATCCATCACCCATTGTGGATATGGGGGGGTGCTGAGTCCAAGATACCCCTCTCTGCATTAGATACAAAGTCTACAAATACTTAAGCCCCTTCCACAATGGCATAGCATTTGAACAACACCTACACCCATCCTCTCACTTACCTCTAGATAATGCATCATGCCTGATGCAGCCTAAACTGCATGTAGACAGTGTACCATACTTCTTTATTATTTGCATGACAGTCATTGTTTTCAACATACCCTTTCTATCCAGGGTTGACTGAACCTGCTGATGTAGACTCTGCCAACATAAAGCACCAACTCTGGTCTTTAAGTGCATCCCATAAGAAGAGCAAACTCCTTCCTGTCACCTATGCCTCCATTTCAACGTCTCTTCACAGAAGCATGCCTGAAGCAGCCCTATCTACAATCCCTGCTCTATTAGGCCCTCCCAACGCTGCATCTTTCTAACGCAGCCTTTACCACACAAGGACTTTCTCTGCTAGATTTCTGTCTTCAATTTTTGACACATGCTCCAGGAGGCAGGGCTCATGTTCATACTAGTCATATGCCTCCCCATGAGACACAGAAGACATATAGTAGACATGTTGAGGGCATGAGCCAAGTAAACACAGGAAGTTCACCTTCATCTGTAATTGGGAATAGGAAGATGCAACTCCTCAAATTCTATGCAGCTGCTCTGGCTACCTCCCCCTCCCATGGAAGCGTATAACAGACAGCTAGGGAAACATGGGAATGTTCATGTGAGCCACTTTCAGTGTGTCTTGATGAACGACGTTGTGGCTCCATGATCCCCTCATTTCTCTTGCGCCTCTCCTTTAAATGATACTGAGTGAATGGAGGGGAGAGACAGGGATATGGAGGAGAGCAGGGCTCCTTAGCAGAAATGCCTTCTGCCTCATCTGGTCTACAGAGCGATGAATCCAATCCCTGCTCGGATTCACATCTACAGCCTTTGCAAAGTCTGCTTGGCTTTATCAAAGAGTAGGAGTATTCCAAAGTATCTCTTCCTTACCCATGCAGACACAGCAGCATCTGCCCCCTCCTGGAAGCCCTCTGTTAACAGCCTTATTAAAGGGTCCCTAAGCTCAGTAGCTGTCCAGACAGTCCCTAAACATCCACAGAAACAGTACAGCATGTCAGTAGAGCAAAACCTGTTGACCCTCACAGTCATCGTTAATTATCCCCCATGCCTCAGCTGTCTACTGAGAACTGTCCACAGAGAAAGAAATTGAGACACAACACCTGTGTTGTTCTCTCTCCACCCCTCTCCATCCACTTCTCAATGATCAAAGGTAGAGGCAGCTTTTCCTGCACTTTCCTGATACCATTCTCCAAGCAATGCCTAAAATCCCACTGAGGTGCCTCTCCTTCCATGCAGAAAATGCTAAAGGTGTGAACAACCACCCAAGCACTTTGTACATATACTAAAGGCTAGGAGGTTCATTGGTGGCTCAAAACAAAAGGTTACTATTCAGTGCCCTGTGCTTCTTGACATGTTTTCCCCCCAGGGAGACTCTAAGTCTGTGGAAATCAACTGTAATGTACAAAGGAAAGGCTCATCCTCACTGGTCACAGGAGTCCAGCATCTGCTTCCATCAACAATCTTAATGCAAGCTTCAAAGTGTATAGAGTCGGACATTATTAACAAGCAAGTCAGTAGAGGCCAGCTCATTGCCTCCATCCCCAGTGCCCTGGCAAAACACACTTTCCCCAGTATTCTGGCTTTTCCTGACTTTCTCGCTGATTTGACATTTTGCGTATCACATTTTCTTCTCAGACATAGAAGTGAGAATGCATAAATATAGGAATATCTGTTAAAGGCATATGGAGTGTCTGCCTCACAGCATCCTCAGCCCATTCAGCACTGTCAGACCAGTCATGTTTGCCGTGTCACAGAGGAGTCATTTGTAATTACAATTCTAAAAAGCACACTGGGCATGGCAGCATATGCCTGGAACCCCAGCACTTGGCAGGTGGGGGCAGGGGAAACTCTAGTATAAAGCCAGGCTAGGCTACATAGTGAGTTTGAGGACAGTCTGGGCTACATATCTCAGGAAAACAAAAATAATTGTGTCTTTTGTTGAGCCCACCATTATTCCAAGCATTCTATACATACTGACCCATCTAATCCCTATAACAGTCATCCACTCACTGTAGAGATGATTAACAATGAGGCAATGAATAATGAATCAGCTAGCCAACATCCAAATTTAATTTCTTTATTTTTATGAGAGTCAGTTTCATGGCTGTTTTAAGGAGTATCCTAAAATGACAAACAGATCTATTATCAACTGAATCTTTTATCATTCTAAGTTCTTATCTGAAAATAAAAGTATATTCCTGAACTCTATGCACTAAAGGGCAAGGAAGAGAGAATCAAAAATAAATAAATAAATGGAAAATTCCATAGGCATTATTAACCACTTCATATGTAAGTTCAGAAAAGCAACCCCAGTTGCTAGAGATTAACTACCCTGGCATCAGGAACACACAGAAGAAAACAGAATGTCAAGGTGCGCACAATATTGAAGACAAGAAGCTATCTGTCCATTAAGAATTCTAGGCCTTCTGAGTGTCAGTACAGGAGTAGAGGTGCTCCCTGGATGGAGGAGGAAGGAACCCTTGAACACTGGGGGCGGGACTACAAGCTTGCACAACGACTACAGAAACAGGTATAGAATTTCTCAAAACACTGAAATCGAAATGTCATTTGGCCCAGCTACATCACTTCTGGAAGAAATCAGACTCAGCACACAACAGGGATACCTGCAAACTGACGATTAGCACAGTATGAGTCACCATCTCCAGGTTACAAAGCCAGCCTAAGTGCTATCAATAGCTGGACGGATGAAGAAAATGGGATGCACATATATATGAATGTAGATGCACCCACCATTAGAGTGTGACTCTGTCACAGCCCAGAGCAAGGCCATGCCATTAGGAGGAAAGTGGGTGGAAGTGGAGAAGACTGTGTTAAGGAAAATTAGCCAGACGTAAACAGACAAGCATGCTTTCTCTCCTATGTGGAGTCTGGAAAAAAGAAGAGGGCATGATTAGAACGAGGTTTAAGAGGGTAATGGCAGCCATGTGATCAGAGTACATCATATGTGGTGTATGTCACAGTGAAACCTATAATTTTGTACAATCAGTATACACTCTTAAAAATCCAATTTAAAAAAGGTCTCTTGCGTTTAAAGATCTTGTAATCTGGTATGGAAACATGAGAGCCAGAAAACCTCACAAGACTTAATGTTGAGTGCTGCCCTCTGCCTGGAATTCCTCTTCCTCACTCTGTGTGTTCTGTTTGCCTACAACCCATCATTAGGACAAAGCTTCACTTTTCTCTCCTCTGAGGGCATATGACAATAACTCATGTTGGGTCAGATGCCCCTGCTCTAGGTGCGGCTGGTATGGTTCCCAGAAACACCTTGTTACATCTCACACAGCCATACTGGGTGTGCAGTGCCACTCATGAAATGCTAGCAGAAGGCATTGCCAGAAATGAACACCAGACAATGGTCTCTTTGGCCATTGCCTGTCCTCACTCTTGAGAGGGTTCACTGCTGCACAATGCCCCCTTTGACCATCATCTACTCTTGGCTCTTAAGGGTGCTCCACTCTGTTCTGTAAGAAAAGCTTAGTGTCCACATAACTGTATCTCACAAGTCCTTTCAATGGAATCACAATGACTGAAAGCTGAGGGGAGCACAGAACAAGATCCCACTCAGCTGTAGTTGGACTTTCTTTGCCTTTCCAAAGCACGGAAAGGTGTGGACTCCTTGGACCACAGAAGTCCATTCCTTTGCTCTTACAGCTTTCCATGGTGTATGCAATAGCCCTCCTTTGAGTCCCTGTCTGTCCATTCAGCACTTACCATCAGCCCTTTTGAGGTACTTTCCTAGCATCAAGGTTAAATACTGTGTGTACGTATATTCCCAATAATTCTATTAATGTCTCATCTGTTTTACATGATCTACACACTCAAACCACATCAGAAATTACCATTGCTTTAGGTGAACAGCTTTGGGATTGGATCTTAGAATTTTTGTAGTAAAATGAGTTGTACCTATTATGATCTTAGTAGTGACCCTATTAGTCCTGGACCTGTGTACTTAACTGCTATGTTAATTCTATTTCCTTGCATAAACAGCCAACTCACCCTCAGATAGTCCGATGATAATCTAACTACATCTACCTGGGATCCCCTTGATTATCCTCTAAGACATGAATATTAGCAAGAGTGGAGGCTTTAAACCCTTCTATGCTCCTTTCAGCTGTAAGTAGCCATATCAACTGGACCCCATCTCATACATGATTCGGGGGCCTCAACTCCTGAAGGGGGTTGTGGGATATATTAGCATATTTGTAGGTTACTGGGAATGGACCCTCTTCATAATCAGCAGCTTGAAAAGCAGGAACTGAAACCATAGGACTCTGCTTACTGCTGAAAGCACATTCTATTGTATTTCTGGACCTGATGGAATTGCCAGGTTATGCCAGTCAGCTCTCTCCTGCCATAGAGGCACCAGTTACGCCAGACAACTCTCTGTCACTATAACAAACACCAGAGAAATTATTAAAGGAGCTTGGTGGTGGTGGCACATGCCTTTAATTCCAGCACTCGGAAGACAGAGGCATGTGGATATTTGTGAGTTCAAGGCCAGCCTGGTCTACAAAGCAAGTTATAGGATGGCCAGGGCTGTGTTGAAAATTTTTTATAAAAAAAGAAAGAAAGAAAAGGTTGACGTTTGGCTCACAGTTCCCGGCAGTTTCAGTCCAGCTTTGTCTTGGGCCTGTGACCACATCCCAAATATGCAGCATAAATGTCTGGTAGAGCCCAACTGCTCACCTCATAGCCAGGACACACAACAAAAAGAGAAAGTCTGGGATCCCACCATCCCCTTTGACCTCAAGGACAAACAGACTTCCAGTGTGGCCCAACCTCTTAAAAAGCTCCATTCTCTCCTAATAGCACCAAGTAGGCCACCGACCCTTTAGCACACAGACCCTTGAAATGGCTCCACATCCAAAGAATAGGAATAGCCTAGGTAATTCAAACCTAGGGTAATTTACAAAGATATAATTCAAATAGGAACAATAATGATGATGATGATGATGATGATGACAACTTCATCCAAGAATAAGAGGACAAGATTTTCATAACAGTTGCTAGTCATGAGCATTTACTGTGATTCCTAATCTCTGGTTCACAAGCCCCATCCCCTGCTCATCTCTAGGTATTTTCCATTTTACCAAAGTTTTCCACCAAAGACTGAAAGAAAGAGTGGCCATGATTGACAGAAGCAGAACTTCCTGTGTAAGGCACAGCAGAGAGATGGTGGTTGATGACTTGTGCTTCAAAACAGCTAGAGGAGAGGATTTTCAGTGTTCCAAAGACAAGGAAATGATGAATGTTTGTGGTGATGGAAATGCCAGCCAACCTGGCCTGATCACTGTACATGGTAAACATGGTGATACAGTCCACAGCCATAAGCATGCATAACTATGTAGTGTGTGTGTGTGTGTGTGTGTGTGTGTGTGTGTGTGTGTGTGTAGATATGGTTTTCCATACATTGGCTTTAGTTTTCACCTCTGCTGTGTAGTTTCACAGTCTACTAGGTAGAATGACTAAACTTCTTCCTTAAAATACAGGGCTATCTTGTTCTCTAATCCCTGGCACATGTGCTGAAATTGAACAAACCTATTGTTTTCCTTCTTCTGTGTGGGAATATAGAGACTGACCTCAGTAATAACTGATCTGAATTAGTAACATAGCACTTACCTTTGCAATTAGTTCCAAATGTTTTGATTCATCTCCTAATCCCACATCCAATTGTCAGAGAATCCTAGCTGTTCCCACACCACACCCCCAACTGAGAAATAAGTTCTGGATCTGACCTCCATCCTCCTCTGTAACCTCATCTCGCTCCATCATTCCACATGTGGACACTGCAGGAACTTCCTTGCTCAGCCTCTTCTTATTCTCAACCTCAGGAGTGACAGCCACATAGCTGTCAGTAACATTTTCAAAACATACAACCAAGTCAATCATTTGCCAAACCAGGCTGACAGCTTCTGAGGCACTGCAAGTGGAGAGCAAACTCCTCATTGTCTTTCTAAGTTTTATGGTTGTATAACACAACCTCAGGTTGGGTTATTTGTAATAGACAGAAATGTATTTACCCGATAGTCCTGAAGGCTGGGAACTCCCTATTTGAAGCTGCAAATGGGGCAAATCTTCTTGCTGTCTATCCCCATACATGACAGAAATCATCACATTGGTCAGTGAGAGCAAGTAAGGGCATCAGACTCGCCTGTTATAAACTCATGCTTGAGAAAACATAAGACTAAGTATCTTAACCTTACTGACCCAAGATACTGGCAGGCTCCTGAGCAGAACAAGGCATAGCTAACTAAATTGTGTAAACTTATTTATTACAGTGTGTGATTCTATAAGCAAGAAACCAATACTCTATTAACTGGGATGGTTGTGGCTACAGAAGGTTCACCATCATAAAGACACTTTCTGGACACCTGAAACAGAGCTATCTTACCTTGAGGTTTACATAAGCCACATTTGTCAAAGTCTTTTCTTCCAAGAACTCCTCAGTGTGCACACTGTTCATTCTACCAAGGAATACTTCTACCTGGTCCACCAACAAGCCTGAATTGTGATTCCAATGCTGCAGGCCATCAATGTGTCCACTAGTCCCTTCTAGCCATGTTATTGCTGTCCTTCAGAATGCTAAATTGCAACCCATAAATTCCCTGCACATAAATATCACTTGTATCAATCACTAGGCAGACAATGAGACCTTTTCCTACTGTGAAGGCATAGTTCATCTTTTAAAAAATGTCTCACTTAATATTTGCATCAAATTTTGATTGTAGAAGGTACAAAATCACAAAGATCTTCGCCAGACTCACAACTGGTCAAAATACAAAGAACAATTGTCTGTGGAATGTTTCCCTCCTCTCAAGGATCCCCCAACATTGCCAAAAGGAGGGTGGAAAGATGGTAAGAGCTAAAGTTTGGGAAGAACTGAGGTTCGGCAATGCCTTCTAGACACAAGACCATTATATTCATCAACTCAGCTGCTGTAGCTACCTACACAAGACCCAAACAAGATCAAGCCAATCAACATTCCAGCATGAGTGGGAGAGAAGTACACAAACTCCCACCTGTAGCTGGGAACTATTGATGCTTGTTGGTTGCTGGGGAAAAAGAGAAAGTTTTCTTTAAGGTTATGGTCCCTGGTAGGTTGCTCCAGCAGATGGCCATGAATCCATGCACAGGGTGTGCAGGGGGGTGGGGGGCGGGGGGTGAGAACATGAAGTTGGGAAGGGGGATATAGAGGCAGGGATCTGGAAGGACTTGCAACTGGGGAGCTAGGCATAGTGAAAATCTTAGAAGAGAAAGAGGTGAGGTGTGGGAGATACATATAATCAAAATATATTGTACACATGTATAAAATTCTCAAATAATTTTTAAAATTATGGGAGAAAAGCTTAAATAAGACTTTCATCGGGATCTTGATGCTTTTCCCCAGGTTATTTTTTATGTATAATTTCCCTAAATGTTTAACTTATGAAAACTGTATTTCTAAGCATCAGTCTTTCATGCCTGAAAGTTTCTGTTGATCAAGCTAAAGAATATGTTGTTTTAGGGGTTGGGGATTTAGTTCAGTGGTAGAGCACTTGCCTAGCAAGTGCAAGGCCCTGGGTTTGGTCCTCAGCTCTAAAAAATTTAAAAAATTAAAAATTTTAAAAATAATGTTGTTTTAAATATTTGGGATCTTCTTGGAAACATGTAAGGTTTACAATAATAAAGAATGGTGTGTTCATAAATGCTCCTGTGGACAGTAAATTACTGGTAAATACTCAATATAAACAAACAGAATATCAATTTTAATTGCACCTTTCTCAAGCATATGGTTTACACAAATAAAGATACTTGTTCATATAAATCAACTGGAAGTTTACAAGGGAAAAAGCATATATATGTATACATATATAAAATAAACACATATGTATGCATATAAAAATAAACTTCAAACTAAAATTAGTCAGAAGAAATTAAAGAATACCCTTTATTCTAATCAAGAGAACAATTACCCCAAAAGACATTAGAATTCTAAACATATGTACCAAACTCTGGTGCACCCAGTTTCACAAAAACCATACTCCTGGACCTCAAGACACAGATTAACTCCAACGTAGTAATAGTCACTGATTCCAGCACCCCACTTTCTCCAACAAGCAGGTCATCTGGGCAAACACTAAACAGAAAACTTCAGAATTAAATGACATCATTAACCAAATGGACCTAACACATACCTACAGAATATTCTGCCCAACACCAAAGAATGTGCATTCTACTCAGCAGCCCAATGAAGCATCTCTAAAAGAGACCACATATGAGACAGAAAACACATCTTCACAAATTCTGAAAAAAAAATGAAATAACTTCATGTACCCTGTCTGACCACAAAGCAATAAGGCTTAAAATCAATAGCAGGAAATCTCTAGTAATTAAATGAAGATTAAACAACATATTACCGAATGGGTCAGAGAAGAACTAAAAACAAAAAAAATCTAAAATTCTTAAAATCAAATGAAAATGAAAACACAGAAAAACCTCTGAGACATATAAAAGCAGTCCTAAGAGGGAAACTTACATCTGTAAGTGCCTGCATTAAAAAATCAGAAAGAGCACAAATAAATGACTAATGACTTAAAAATAAAGAACAAACCAAACCCAAATCCGGTAGATTAGAAGAAGTAATCAATATCAGATCATACATTAATGAAATAGAAACAAAATGAAGAATCAACAAATCCAAGAACTGATTCTTAAACATGATTGACAGATCCCTGGCCCAATTAACCAAAAGAAAGTAACGTCCTATATTAGTAGACTCAGAAATGAACAAGGAAACATAAAAACAGAGATCAAAAAATTCAAAATATTACAAGGGGATACTTTAAAAAAATCTGTACTCCATTAAGTTGGAAATTCTAAAAGAAATGGATGAGTTTTTTAGGTTAATGAAAATTATCAAAGTTAAACTATAAAAATACCAACAATTTAAACAGACCTATAACAAAGAGAGAGGTCAAAACAGTAATTTAAAACCGTCCAACTGAAAAAGCCCAGGCCCAGATGGATTGACATTCAAAGATCTATATTCAGTCCTTCTTAAACTATTCAAAAGAAAATAGAAACAGAGAGAGCATTTCCAAACTCCTATGAAGCCAATATTTCTCAAATACTAAAACCAGGTAAAGACACAACAGAAAAAGAAAATTACCAGCAATGTCCCCAATTAAAATAGATGGAAAAATTCTCAACAAAATAATTGCAAACCAAATTTAGGCATATATCAAAAAGATCATTCACTACTATCAAGTTGCCTTTTCCAAGGGACATAGGGATGGTTCACCATACATAAACCAATAAATGGGCTTAAAGACAAAAGTCACATGGTTATCTCAATAGATGCTGCAAATGCCTTTGACAAAATCCAATATGTCTTCATGATAAAAGTCCTAACGAAAGTAGGATGGAGAAAACATACCTCAACATAATAATGGCTTTATAGTACAGAAACACAGCCAGCATCATCCTAAATGGAGGTTAAAAAAAAAAAAAAAGGCAACCCCACTGAAATCAGGAGTGGGGGCGAGGAGGCTGTCTATTACCCCACTCCTTTCCAATTTAGTGCTCAAAGCAATAAGGCAAGAGGAAACTAAAGGGAGACAAATAGGAAAAGAAGTCAAATTATCCCTATTTGCAGATGATATTATACATAAAAGATCACAAATATTCCACTATAAAACTTCTAGAAATGATCAACTCTTTTAGCAAAGTGGCAGGATACAAAAGCAATTTACAGAAATCAGTAGCCTTTTCTACATACCAGTAACACACATGCTCAGAAAGAGATCATGGAAACACTGCCATTCAGGATAGCCTAAAAAGGTACCAGGAATTAACCTAATAAAGGAAGTGATAGACCACTTTAAGTCTCTGAAGAAAGAGATTGAGAAAGACACTTAAAGACAGACAGACCTCCCGTGTTCATAGACTGACAGACTAATGTTGTGAAAGGTGATCATCCTACTGAAGGTAATTTATATAGTCAATGTAAACTCAATCCAATTTCCCATGGCATTATTCACAGAAATGGAAAAAAGCAACCTCAAATTCACATCATATTGAACCACCAAAGACCCCACATAGCCCAAGCAATCCTGAGCAAAAGATACAATGTTGGAAGAATTATGGTGCCAGAATTCAAGATTTCAAGCTATATTGCAGAGCTATAATAAGAAAAACAACATGCTACCAGCATAAAAACAGACATGTGGATCAATGAAGAAAAATGGAAGGGTCAAATATGAGTACACAAAACTACAGCCATTTGATATTTGACAAAGATGACAAAAATACATTTTCTGTCCACATGTAGAAGACCCATATTTGTCACCCTGCACAGAAATCAACTCTAAATGGATCAAAGGCCTCAATGTGAAACCTTAAACACCAAAATGCTAGAGGAAAACACAGGCAGTACCCTATAAGATGAAGTGTAGGAAAAGACTCTCTGAACAGAACACTCCATTTGCCCAGTAATTAAGGCAAACAAACCCTTTCCTCCCCAAGTTGCTTTTGGACATGGTGTTTGATCACAGACGTGAAGATGCCCAGCTCTACCATGCCTGGATATACGCCCCAAGGACTTGCCGTCCTTTTGCACAGGAGTTTGCTCTGCCATGTTCATTGCCTCTAGTCGCAGTAGCTGGAAATGGAAATAACTGACATGCCCTTCAACTAATAAGTGGATATCGAAAGTGTACATCTAAACAATGGAATTATACTCAGCTGCAAAGAAAGATGAAATCACGAAATTTGCAAGTAAATGGATAGAGCTAGAAGGTATTATACTGAGTGAGATAACCCAGGCCCAGAAAGACAAACTCTCATGTTCTCTGTTATTTGTGGTTCCTCGTTCCCAATCATTAGACATGAGTGTGTAACTAGAGTAATCACAGAAACCAGGAAATGCAAAGGGACCTCGGGGGAGTTCTTGGGACAAGAAAGAGGGAAATGGGGTAAATGAGGGACAGTTTTAACTGGGGAAGGGGGTGGAGGGTAATACAGGGGAAGGAGGGGGTAAGGCTGAACGGCACTAAGGATATTTGGAAAAGCCATAGGAAAACATATTATGTTTATTTTAGATGCATATATAATATATATGAGTATATGTATATATACATATGTAGATCATGATGATGATGATGATAAAGTTAAGCCACTGGGGTGACAAAGCTCTCCCTAAAAGCTATAAAAAAAAACCAGCGGCAGCATTGAAACTTCCCTTGGAGATACTGGTTAGGAAAGTCCAAGAGAGCCCCCCCAAAAAAAAACAGTATAGACTGTTGTATAGCCTGCATATGCTAGACTTTGCTACATTGTCCTGCTGTGCAACTCTGTTCCCATAGAGCTTTGTTTACTCCCATGAGAGGAGAGCCTCCCCCAGCCATGGACAAGGTATTCCTCCCCTTCCTCATCAGCAATTCAGTTCAGCACACTAAAGGGCATCATGCAAACATCCCCTATTCGTCCATGAGACTTTCTATACCATGGCATACCTGATGATAGTAATGAGAAATATTCTGTATGTTTTTCGTTATTTCTCTGTCCCTGCTTTGAACCCTGAATTGTCTCAGAAAAAAAAGCTTCAGAGATGTAATAAAGGCTTCTTGAGCAGTATTGCCTGGATTTCCCTGGTTCTGTTGACTGTTGAATTCAATTTCAACTCCTTGGCAACAGGCACTGGAGGATTGAAATGCCTTGACTTCAATTCCTCAGCAACAGCCTCTGGAAGGCCCTGATACTGTTGCCCTTAATTTCCCTCCAGAACCCGAAGGCAAGACTCTATTACTGTTGACACCACATAACTTCAGTCAGAAGAATTAGAGCAACTCAGCTGGAACTGACCAAGAAGCCTCCTCCCTGAAGACCACATAGTATCAGGTAGTGCTATGCAAGTTGCCAGGGGGTCAGGGGGGAACAATTTCTGCACAAGTATAAAGTCTGTGGACCACAAGAATGGCCAGTCTGTCAAGATATCCCCAATGGTACATCTTGGGAATTACCAGGAGCTATATAATTAGAAGCAAGGCCCTCTCAATAAGAGGAAATTCATGCCTGGTACTATAAACCTATCCAAGCACTAATGGCTGGTAAGGTCATGGGCCCTGGAGCAGACCCTACTACTTCCAGTTCCTAAACCAGGATAGTTTCTAACTCCATTCTAAAAACCCATCCTTATCCACAGGTAAGTGTAGTTCTCACTGCTCATTAGAGATCTTCTTTGTGCAGTAGATGGAGACCATGATGAATCCACAACTGGTCAAAGCGCAGAACTCAACAGAATGCTGGGCCCAGCCTGACTAACACATCTACAGTAAAACCCATACCAAGGCTCAGGGAGCATCATGGAAGAGGGTGCAGAAAGACAGCAACAGCCACAGGACCAGGACGTCTGCTGGGGGAGTGTGTCTTCTGAATATGACAGGGAGTCTGTACCCATGAATCTCAAAAATATCATCACCCAAACAAATGAACCCATAAAATCTCAAAAATACGATCACCCAAACAAGACCTGCATAGACACCTGAGTTTGGCAAGGCCAGAATGGCAAGAACCTGCAAAACAGAGCCCTAGAGAAGCTATCCAAAGCAGAGGCACCAGAGATTTGCATGACATCAACCTGAATCTCAGGCTTTCAATCTGCACAGATTTAGGGCAAATTCATCAAGACTGGAGAAAGAATAATCATCTGTGGCAGAAGAAAATGGTCTAGACTTCACTCGAGGCCAAGGCATGGCTAAGAGGCCCTAGGAACACACCTCCCTGAGAATCTCACTCTAGCTGTGAGGTTAAAAGCAGACTTCAAGGGAAGGCCCCTCCAATCCTGCTGTATAACAGCTTACAAAGTAGCCTCAACAGGATCAACCGATCTACAAAGTAACTAAGCCAGGAGGACGGCCAAACAGCAAACAGAAATCATCAGAACCCACCACTCCGTTTACAAGGTAGAGAAGCAGTCAAACAAGCTGACTGGAGAAGAAACCCCAAATAAACAGGTAATCCGTGGCTGTGAGAAAACCCAGGGACAAAAAGGGCTCCCAAGGGATAGAGAAGTGGAGTGATGTGGTCTAAGAGACAATCTTAGTGGAGTCTAATGTACATACATTTAGAGTCCAAGAAAAACTAGAAGGTACAAAGGGAAGTATATAAATATTTGACTAAATAATATGGTAAATTATTTTCAGATTTGATGCAAAACTATAAACTCAAATGCCCAGAAATAATGAACACTAAGTAAGAAAAATATTTTTAACACACACACCAAGGTACATTCTAGCCCACTGAACAAAACCAGTAGTAAAGAAAACAATTTATCAATAACCAGAGAAGACATGACACGTTTGGGAACAAAGATAGGAAGCACACCAGACAGACAGGGAGAACATAATGTGGTGACCTCTTGCACTACACAGTGTGATGCTCACAGTTAGCAAGACTTTCCTGGGGGAAGAAATGGCAGACTGACCACAAGGTAAGCAAGACATTGACACAGCAGCTTTCAAGACTGTTAGAAACAGCCAGCTTCAAATTCTACTCCACCCATCTCTCAAAATTGGAGGCGAAATAAAGATTTTTCTTTCACACACACAGACGCTAACAGTGTTTATGAACCCTAAGAGAAATCAATACACAGATCAAAAACTCAGATCACACACACCCGAAGAATTCATAGCGTGGCTCAATGGCACGGGACCTGGCCAGTAGGCCCAGGGCCCTTGGTTCAGTTTTCAGGACTATTCATCTTTTTTTAACACTTAAAATAAGACATACATAGAGGTAAATGAAGCATTTCCTTTAAATTTTTTTAAATGTCATTCAAAAGATAGGGAAACTCAATAGTATATTGTGAACTTTAAAATACCTAAAAGTGAAATGTATGGTGCAAAGAATAAATAATAACAATAAATAATAATAAATAAAAGTAGAATATATAAAATAATACTGCCATAAGATTCTTACATTATGCATACATGCATCACATAAACATTATTTAATGTAAATATTATGAAATGGACATATTGCTATATGGAGTAAGAAAGATACAAATGGAAAAGATACATATAAGAAATCCTGAAACAACGATAAAAATAAACAACAACCAAGGTGCTGTAGTTAGTAAGTACATGTTGAAGATCAACTAAGACACCTAAAATGTTCTCTTTTGGGTTTTTTTTTTTTTTTTTTTAGAAACTGTATTTTGATTATAACATTTCTTCCTTCCCTTTCTTTCCCCCAAACCCTCCCATGTACTCCCTGTCTCCACTCTCCTTCATATTAAAATATTCTATCAATACTCAGGCAAGGAAAGGAGAGGAAGGAACAAAGAAGGGTTAGACACATAGAAAAACAAGCAGCCAAATGGTAATTTCAATCCAGCCACCCTTAGAACTACATTAAATATAAATGGTCCAAATATGCCAATTGAAAGTTGGACTGGACTAAACAGGAAAAGTCCAGCTATAGCTCTACTTTTTAGCAATCCACCTTAAATATAAGGCCCAGATCAGTTAAAGGAAAAATGAATGACTATATTACACATAGCACCAAAAAGAACTGGACTACCACATCATGAATGGTAGGTTTTAGAATAAGACAGATTATCAGAGTTAAAAGGCTCAGTTCATGATGACAGATAAATAGGCCAGTTTCCCAAGAGGAAGAAACAAGCCTGTCTTAGTTGTCTTTTGTTTGTTTTGTTTTATCAACTTAACACACACTGGAGTTATCCAAAAAGAGGGAACCACAAATGAGAAAATACCTGTATAAGATTGGCCTGTGGGCTAGCCTATGAGATAGTTTCTTGACTAATGATTGATGTGGGAGGGCCCAGCCCACTGTGGACAGTGCCACCCCTGGCAGATGCTCCTGGCTTGTCTAAGAAAATCAACTAAGCAAGCTCATAAGCAACATTCCTCCTTCAGTGTCTGGCTCCACCTTCCTGCCTTGAGTTCCTGCTGCCTTCCTTCAATGGACTGTGAGCCAAATAAACCCTTTCCTCCCCAAGTTGCTTTTGATCATGTCGTTGATCACAGCAGCAGAAACACATATTTTGACTTCTATTAACAAGTCTCTCTCTCTGTGGAAATAGACAGAGACACAGCTACACACCACCCAGCTGCTGCACTTCTTCCACAGTCATTGACACAACACAAACAGAAGACAAACACCACCACACAACAACTGTACACCGAGGCCAATGGTAGAGCACTCCATCCAACAAACGAGGGGCACACTGCCTGGCAAGGCAGACCTCCACCAATGCCATCGCCTGCCGTCTGCCTCTGCACTGAAAACACCAGGAGACTGTAAAGCCTTCTCCACTCCAGCTAGAAAGTGATCACAGGCTCTTCAAAACCCACAGACATTTGAAAATCAAGTAACATTCAGGGAGAAATTAGGGAATAATTATGGATTGAACATAAGTGTAAGTCAAAAATTATGTGCTTAAATATAGGCATTTATAGCTTAAATATTTATATTGGAAAAGTATACACACACACACACACACACACACACACACACACACACACAATTAAAAACATATACACCAAGTAGGGTAAAAAGAAGGATATAGAGAAAAAGAAACCAGTGAAATTGAAAATGGTCAAATACAGACTTTTGAAGTCAAAACTGAGTCTGAAAAGATTCTCATTCTGTCTACAGATTTAATTTACAGAAATCATAAGGAATTTTCTTACAACTGTTGATAACTGAAAAGCATAAGAAATATTTTATTATTCTGGGGGAACACTGTAATTCTGTTCATCTACATGAGGCCCATTTAAATGTTACAAATGAGTAAAGCTGGGAAAAAAAAAAAGTTGGAGATTTCCTAGCCCAGTACAGCCAAATTTTAGCCAACCTAAATAAATAAATATATAAATACATAAATAAATAAAGCCTTATGTTTCCCTGAAATATATATATCCACAACCCGGACCTGGTCATTACACATTGTATATATGATCTGAAATGTCACACTGCACCATAAATACATACAATTCCTATGTGGCATCATTACAAAGAGAGAGGTGGAGCTCCCTAACATCTCCCATTGAAACACCTCTTAATTAGCAGCTAAGGTGTAATGATATAACAAACTGAGTTATACTGCAAGTGTTATTTGTCAAAACCTAAGTTCATGGTATTTTAACAAGAAGGAAAAATATGAATTAGAAAAAAAGTTAAAATTTTACTTGACTCATTTAATTTTAAAAACAATTTGAAATTAACCTTTGACATGTGAATAATTACTTAGGAACTTTCTAGCTGCCCCACTGTTCTGTAGAATTAGGTTAAGAAAATAAAAGTAGTATGTACCCCTAAAACTTCCCCCACACGGCATCAAAAGAATTCCCTTATTCTTTTCAGCTTAGCCCAAAAATATGTTCAGCAATAGTCAGACAGATTTGTTTTAGATAAATTTTGATTTTATAATATCCTCCCCATAATAAATATTTCACTCCAGTGAGAAACCTCATAAAATTACCCAGTGATTCAATACTGCAGTGTCCTTGGAAAATGACATGAGGCCAGCAAAGTGATTGTGTTCCTACAAAATAAAGCCAAATAATACCACCCCCAGTGAGACGCTGAGCTTTCGGGCCCTGAGAAGCACCATTTTATCCTGACCAGTTACCCAAATAACAGATTCACTTGCTCAGCACGAGTAGATTGAACTGACTGCTGCAACTCTGGTTGAGGGTAAGGCAGAACAAGGCAGCAGTTTGAGAAGTTCACACAGAACTATATGTAAAACACATTCTGGCTCCCTTTTCCTTGGAGTAGATGAGGTGAAAGGTGAGTGATACACATCAACACACATTCTCATAAATGTCCTAAGAGTTATGTACAGTGCATTCTCAAGGAGCCCAGCTGGCTTCCCTGTGAGTGAGTCATGGTCAGGAGAAGATGGTGATGGCCTGGGAGCATGGACAAGAAGGGGCATCCAGTGACAGTGGCAGCAAGGACGGAGGGCAGCCCAAGCGTAGGACCACAAGCATCACCAACCACCTGGAAGTCTCGAAAGTCAAGGTGCTCTAGAGAATCAGAGGGAATAGGGGTGGGGAGGGAAGGAGACAGACAGACGACAGACAGAAGACAGACATTCAATCCCACAGACACTTATTATCTCCATTCTATACCCCACCATCTTACCACCTCACCAGCTGCTTCAGTGCCCACTGACTAATGGAGCCGTGGCCCTGTCAAGAGTGACTTAACCCTGCTCTTTACACTGCCCACTTCATACCCTACCAAGTGGGCATGGGGCTCTTGCCTCCGGCATCCCACACTCTTGGCCCGCAGGGTTGCTTGGGCTTCCACTAACCAACCAAGCACTGTGAGCTCCGGCTCCCTTCACCCCGCCGCTCCTCCCGATGCCCAGCCATTCTCTACAGGGATCGCTTTATTGTTTGAGACTAAGGAGCCCTCCTTCCAGCTTCCTCAGTAGCCTCTGTAAGTTCTCTTCTCCTTCTATAGTCTCTGTTTAATAAGCACACGAGGGGTTTATGCCAGTGCATGAGGATAGAAATTTTGGCTAAAATTTTTAAAAAAATCAATAGTTGACTAAAGTCAGCATACCTCAACTCAGTCAATAAAGCCAGGTCCACTTTGAGCTAGGAATAGTATATGCACTTAGGACAGAGGTGCTGGGGACAGGCACCGACCTTCTTGCAGGTTAAGAAGACAAGGACACAGAGTTCCAAATGCCGTCACACGAGCTCGCAGGGGGGCCTGGCAGGTAGTAGCAAAGCCAAGCAAGGCGATGCCCATGGGGGAGGGAAAACGACTAGACCCCTATTTTAATAATGATGATAATAGTGATAATAATAATAATAATAATAATAATAATAATAATAATAATAATAATAAAAACGACTCTCAGGGCCACAAAACAGCATTCTGGATAAAAGAAACAATGTATGTAAAGTCCAGTGTCACATCCTGGAGGATGAAAAGAAACAAGGTGTCATGTGTGCTGAAGGAAGGATGAGCTTCAAGGGCAGAGTCCAGGCCGAGGAGGAGAGTCCAGGCCTAAAACACTCGAACCTTCTGGGAGAGGGGCACTGACAAATTTGGGAGGCAAGAAGGGGTGTGGCAGCGTCGGACAGGGAGAAGCAGAAAGCTGGGAGGTTTCCGGAGGGTCATGCTCAGGGTAAAACACTGTGGAGAGGAGACAAGTGGAAGAGATGGTGGACAGAGCCATCCCCAGAAAGAGGAAACCAGAGATGAGAAAAATGACTATGGTCTGGAGCACAAGGAATAGACAGCAGCATCACTGACCACAGAACAACAGCAGGGTAGTGTGGGGAAGGGGGATGCTGCAAAGAGGTCTCTTCTTTGGACATCTTTAGTCTGTGGTTGCCTTCAAGGGAACATGTGTGTTTGGGCATTTGCATAGACGTTAAAGGCAGATCTGAGCCAGTCAATATGGCACCCACTGTCTAACCATGTGGGAAGTGTGAACCTGGCCAGGCCAAGGAAAGCTCACAAATAAGAGGCAGATCTCATGGCATGGCTTAGAGAGTATTTATAGCTTTAAATGTTTAGAAAAGAAGGAGCATCTAAGTTAAATGGCCATCATGGTTTGGATCTGAAATGGGTCTAGACAGGTTCACATGTTTGAAAGCATGGTCCGCAGCTGGTGGCAGTGTTTGGGGAGATCAAGGATCCACTGGGATGGGCAGTGAAGCTGGTGGCGGGTCTTTGAAGGTACGCCCTGGGGCCACTTCTGGCGCCAGTCTCTACCTGTGGGCCACTGCAGTGTGACTGGCCACCTCACAGTCCCATTTCCACAAGTGTCTCCCGCCTTCCCGTCTTCTCCTTCATGGTGGATTCGACCCACTGAAGTAACCAGCCAAAGCAAACCTCTGCTCACAAGGCTCTTCTGTCAGGCCGCCGCCATGAGAAACTATCAAAGGGATGGGAGCTTTTATGTTCAGAAGCTAGAGAGAGAGAAAAGAAACTCAGAGAAAAAAAAAAGGAGAGAAATAAAGATGAGCGAGAAAAATCAGTGAGCGGAAAACAGAAAAGCAGCGCCGACTGATGGAACCGGCAAACATGCGCGCTTGAACACCGAGCAATACAGACACCAAAAAGGAAAGCGAGGGCCACCGAGAACTGGGTCTTCTTAGGCACTTGAGACAAACAAATGAAAATGAAATAAATATTGCCTAGGAAAAGAGAGGGTTCCTCACATTCGATCCTTCAAGATCTCCTCAGAACAGATTATTCACTGGACCACACGCTAAAAGAAGAAACCTGGGTTCCAGAACGGGCAGGATTTCCAGGCAGCTTCCCTGCAAGGCCCTGCTTTAAGAACTCCATCCGGCCCAGTGGTATACACTTGCAATCCCAGCCCTTGGGAGTCTGAGGCAGGGGGATTGTGAGTCCTTCCCACACAGAATGTGCCCGACCTCTTTCACATTGAATAAAAATGTGTTTCTTCTGATTAAAATGGGTGTCTAGAGTCCTCATGTCATTGTAATGAATTTCCTCAGCCACGTCTGACTTGGACATGTTGGGGGACATCAATGTTATTTTCCTGTTGTGAGGAGCGACAGAGTCACATGCATGCTCAGAAGAGTAGCTGTCTCTTCCACCTCTGCCTGCCATGTACCTCTTCGGACGTCATGTTGCTAGAGTGGATGGAGCAGCTGGCGCCGTGCTTGGTTAACGTGACTGCCTCATAGAGAGGAGTTTCTGTTACCGGAAAGTCGTCAGGGAAGAAAGGAGCATCTGTGTGTCCTTCAATATGGTGAGGAAATGGTTTATTTTTCCTAAAACACTTTTCATGTTAAACTAAGTGTAAATTTATATCTGAAGTTAACATTAGTCATAATTGTTAGAGCAGAATTTTCGACATTTTTATTTACTTGCTATACGTGATGTTATATATAAAGTGTTACAGCAAGGAAACATCAATCTGCCTCATAATTATAGGGATGAGATTAAATTGTTGCAAAAAAATGTATTATATTTGGCCAGCATCTTTCGGAGAACAACGAAAGCATAGTTAATAAAAGAAAGATCAGACAACTTGGGCTTGGATAAAATTAAAAGGGACTTGTGTATCAAAAGACTATCAACAGTAATAAGGCAACCTAGGGAACAGCAAAAAACATTTACAGCAATTCAAATATCTGATAAAAATGAATATCCAAAACATAGCGAGCATTCATGAGCTCAACAGTAACAAAAACTAACCTGAATCTAACATGGACAAAAGGCATAAAAAGACTTTTCTCCAAAGAAGATAACCAGCATGAAGAGACATTCAACATCATTATTCACCAGCAAAACACAAATCAAAATTAAGGTGAGGTTCCGCCTCACACATCAGGAGGAAAAACATGGAAACTGAGTTGTTGGTAGAAATACAAAATGTATCACCATTAAGAGAAATTTTATGGCAGTTCTTCATTCCACTTTTAGGACATGCCCCCAAACTACTGAATGCATGGTCATGGTGAGCTATTTCTATACCCATGTTCACAACACCAGTATTCCCAATAGCTAAAATACAGAAACAATCTAGTGGCCATGGATGGACCAGTAGATAACCCAAGCGTGGTAAATATGTGTGGTGGATGATCACTTGGCCACTAAAGAGAAGGAAATCTTAGCATATGCTACATCATAAATGAAACTTGAGGGCATTGTGCTTGGGGATATAAGCTAATCAAAGAAAAATATTGTGTGTGATACTTACACAATTATTGAATATACTAAATGCACTTAACTGTACATGTAAACATAGTGGCAGTGGGCTGGAGGGACAGCTCAGTGTTCAGTTCAGTTGGCCACTAGAGCATTGACTGGGTTTGGTTCCAGTACCCACATGGCGGCTCACAACTATCTGTAACTCCAATTCCAGGCACTCTGACACCTCTTCTGGCCTCCCAAGGCAACAGGCACACATGCAGTACACATACACACATGTAGACAAAACAACTTATACACATAAAATAAAAATAGATAAATCTTAAAAAAGATTTTTAAAGGTGGTAATGGTGGTGCATTTTATGAGTATTTTACATAATTAAAAATTAAGGGAAGAAACCAGACTTTTTAACAGTTGAAAAAAGTATATGGATGTAAAGTAGGACATTACAGTATGGGATATTGTTTACTGGGCAATTTTCTTATCTATCCAATACTGCTGATAAATATGTCTAAGGGGATCATGATTTGTATCTTGATTGCAAACACCTAAGTCCCAACTTAAAGTGGACCGGCAAATGAGTAGATGGGGCACAAGAGGACAGACAAGAGGGGAGCTCCTCGTGCTCCATGAGCACTCTGAGTGGCTTCCTCAGAACGTTGTCTTGTCATGGAGATTCAGCACAATCATTGCCATTTCTCTGTGCCCAGGTTCCTGAGAGTGTTGCTCTCGTATAATAAGGACTAACACATTCAGGTACAAAATGCAATGCATCCTAGCAAACGGTGGGTTAGGTCTGTCTCTTGATTACAGTTTTCATCTGTTACCCTTGTTGCCACTTAAAGGATGCTCAGAAACCAAGAATGCAATTTACATTCTCAGGGTGTTTCTGTTCCAGCCTTTGGCACACTACGGTTCCTAAGTCACACGAACAAATGGAATGCCTAATGATACTTCAGCAGGATATGAAAAACCAAAAGAAACAGTCTCAAAATAAGTTTAGGTGGGAAGAAAAAAATCATTTTTCTTCTGGCAGAGCTGAGGAATGAACCGAGCACTTCACCCTCAGCCAACAACTGCTCTGCTGCTGAGACCCAGGAAAAAGCCAGTTTGAAAACAAGATAGATATCATGATTTACAATACAATCAGAAGCTATAGTTCTGACCTTACAGCTGTCCTCTGATGACCGTTCAAGCAAACAAACTACTTCAAGACCACGGAAAAATCCAAGACCCTTTCTAAGCAGAACTTATAGGTTTCTTACTAGCCATATAATGATGCTTTGAAATTTTAAAACAGCTACATGACCTTTAAACACTATTTCAAGGGTTTCAACATACATAAAATGCACACAGCTAACAATTATAAACAGAAAGAGTTCCCTCCGTAAACAAAGATGCTGTTTTGCTTTGTCTTAAACTTCCGGCCTACAATCCATATTAAAAGGGTGTGACATTGAAAACCTCTTCACTACAGTCATCTGCTCAAAGCCCTGCTATTTTTGCTACTGCCCTCTCTCCCCCATGTCTGGGAGAGGTGATGTGTGTGTGTTTTAAAAAGGCTGTGGCGATGGCATCCATTACCTATGGAGCAGCATCTTCTCCAGCCGCAAAAACGAGGCATGGCGTTTAGTCCTTCACACCATGGCCTGAAAACAAAGGCAGCAGGGGCACACTCGGATGTGGAGTGTTTAGAGAGCTTAAGAGCCTGGCATAATCTAGGAGGATTATATTAGGCCTGCAACTGCTCTCTTCTAATGCCCCTGCTCTTCAGTGCAAGAAACGGAATGGAGGGTAGAGGGTCATAGCACATCAAAGGGAGCAGCTCTTAAGTCTTAGTTGTAATTAATGCAGTAATTGTCCATTTTTCTGGAATGCAGAGTGATAATGTGACACACGAATCCAATGTGCAATGACTAAATCAGGGTAACCAGCATCCTCTGCTCTTCAGACAGCGTTTCTCCTGTGGGGATGCTCTCAATTCCCCTCTTTGAGGTATTACACAATGTACGATAATCATGAAATAGTATTTTCTCAACAGTGTTCTACACTAGAGCTTATCCACCCTGTCAACTTTGAAAAATCATTTGTTTGTGTGTGTGTGTGTGTGTGTGTGTGTGTGTGTGTGTGTGTGTGTGACCTGAGTGTATGTCTGTGCACCACGTGTGTGCAGTACCCACTGCCCACTGAGGTCAGAAGAGAGTGTTGGATCCCCTGGAATTGGAGTGATAGACAGTTGTGAGCTGCCAGGTGGATGCTGGGAACCAAACCTAGCCATCTCATGATGAAAAAAAAAACTTTTTTTTTATATGCTAAGCTTTAATGTACCACATTTTATTATTTATTAACTCTTTTATTTTTTTCTTTATTTTTCTATTATCAGCTTGATATAGTATAAATTCTTATCCTAATAGTGAAATGTTTGATTGAGGCTTGCCCAGTAATTGAGTAAAACCCAAACTTATTATAAGCCACAGTCATCCTAGGGTCCCCCCTGTTATAGACCTCCCTGGTTCTGTGGGTTGCAGTCTGATTGTTCTTTGCTTTATATCTATAATCCACTTATGAGTGAGTATATACCATGTTTGTTCTTCTGGGTTTGGGTCACCTCACTCAGGATGATATTTTCTAGTTTCATCCATTTGCCTACAAATTTCATGCTGTCATTGTTTTTCTCTGTTCAGTAGTACTCCATTGTGTATATGTACCACATTTTCTTAATCCATTCTTCAGTTGACGGGCATCTAAGTTGTTTCCAGGTTCTGGCTATTATAAATAGTGCAGCTATGAACATAGTTGAGCCTGTATCTCTGTGGTATGATTGAGCATTCCTTGGGTATATGTCCAAGAGTGGTATGGCTGGGTCTTGAGGTAGATTGATTCCCAGTTTTCTGAGAAACCACCATACTGACTTACACAGTGGTTGTAAAAGTTTGCATTTCCACCCACAGTGGAGGAGTGTTCCCTTTGCTCTGCATCCTCTCCAACATTGACCGTCATTAGTATTTTTGATCATAGCCATTCTGACAGGTGTAAGGTGGTATCTCAGAGTCATTTTGATTAGCATTTCTCTGATGATTAAGGATGTTGAGCATTTCTTTAAATGTCTTCCAGCCATTTGTGATTCTTCTCTTAGGAATTCTCTGTTTAGCTCTTTAGCCCATTTTTAAATTGGATTGTTCAGTATTTTGATGTCTAGTTTCTTGAGTTCTTTATATACTTTGGAGATCAGTCCTCTGTCAGATGTGGGGTTGGTGAAGGTCTTTTCCCATTCTGTAGGCTGTCTTTTTGTCTTATTGACTGTGTCATTTGCCCTACAAAAGCTTCTCAGTTTCAAGAGGTCCCATTTATTAATTGTTGTGCTCAGTATCTGTGTTGTTGGTGTTATATTTAGGAAGTGATCTTTGGTGCCAATGCGTTCAAGACTTCTTCCTACTTTCAAGTTCAGTGTAACCGGATTTATGTTGAGGTCTTTGATCTACTTGGACTTGAGTTTTGTGCATGGTGGCAGATATCAATCTATTTGTAATCTTTTACATATTGATATCCAGTTATGCCAGCACCATTTGTTGAAGATACTTTCTTTTTTCCATTGTATAGTTTTGGCTTCTTTCTCAAAAATCAGGTGTTCATATGTGTGTGGATTAATGTCAGGGTCTTCAATTGGATTCCATCGGTCCGTATGTCAGCTTTTATACCAGTACCAGGCTGTCTTTATTACTATAGCTCTATATAGAGCTTGATGTTAGGGATGGTGATGCCTCCAGAGGTTGCTTTATTATACAGGATTCTTTTAGCTATCCTGGGCCCTTTGTTTTTCCATATGAAGTTGAGTATTTTTCTTTCAAAGTCTGTGAAGAATTGTGTTGGGATTTTGATAGGGATTGCATTGAATCTGTAGATTGCTTTTGGTTAGATTGCCATTTTTACTATGTTAATCATACCTATCCATGAGCATGGTAGATCCTTCCATTTTCTGATATCTTCTTCAATTTCTTTCTTTAGAGATTTAAAGTTCTTATCAAAAAGGTCCTTCACTTGTTTAGTTAGTATCATCACAAGGCTGTCTACTTTCCCCATATTTATTCAATATAGTACTTGAAGTTCTAGCTAGTGCAATAAGACAACAAAAGGAGATCAAAGGGATACAAATTGGAAAGGAAGAAGTCAACTTTCACTTTTTGCAGATGATATGATAGTATACATAAGTGACTCCAAAAATTCTACCAGGGAACTCCTACAGCTGATAAACTCCTTCAGTAAAGTGGCAGGATACAAGATCAACTCAAAAAAAATCAGTAGCCCTCCTATACACAAATGATACAAGGGCTGAGAAAGACATCAGAGAAACATTATTCTTTTCAATAGCCACAAATAATATAAAATACTTCAACTTTTTAATAAAGGACAAACTATGGTTAATCTTTGCATGATTTCTCTGAAAAGAAATATGAGTTTCAATTCTTTGTATTTGACACCTGATGTGTTATTTTTCCAGAGCCGTGATATTGTTTCAAAACCTTACATCAGTGATTTCCTTTCCTTCTATTCTTCCTAGTCTCTAATGACCACTAATAATGTAAATCACAAAACCAAAACCTTTCAACTAGCAGATTAGCAAAGAAGAAAACACCTCGACATATCTTGACATACAGCATTCCTAAATGAACTGAAAGCCTCCTTAGTGGCTTAGACTCAGTTTCGCATCACTGATACAAATACCTGAAAAGAACAACTCAAAGAGGAGGACATGTTTTGGCTCCTTATTTCAAAGGCTTCATTCAGTGCCTGGTCCCTTCGTCCTGATGCTTTAGGCCCTAGGTGAGACCAAAGTTCACAATGGCAGGAGATACTTTCTGCTATATGATGACAGAAAGCAGAGTCCATGCCTGGATTCATGAGCATCTCTCTTAACCTTTATTTCATGTGGACCCTAGCCTATGGGATGGTACCAACCATATTCAGGATGGGTTTTCCCCTTAGCCTCTCTAGAGATACCCTCGCAGATATATCCAGAGGTGAGCTCTACTAATTTCTTAGGGGCTTCTCAATCCAATCAGGTTGATGATCAGGATTACCCAGCACAGGGGACCACCACTGACACCCCTCTTCATGCAGAATTATGCTCTATGACAGAACAACGCCTGGTCAGTTAAGGAGGCAAAGGCTGGAGAGATAGATGGCTCTGTGGGATAGAGCACTTGTTGCTCTTCTGGGGAACCCAAGTGTGAGTTAAAACACTCACGAGGCAGCTCACAGCCATTTGACACTCCAGTTTAAAGGAATCAGATGCCCTTCTAGATTCTGTGGTGCAGACAGACATCACCATAAAACAGCTGCCTTAGTTAGGGTTTCTATTGCTGAACCAAGACACCATGACCAAAAGTAATGTGGGGAAGAAAGGATTTATTTCAGCTTACAACTCTAGGTCACACTCCATCATCCAAGGAAGTCTGGAAAGGAACTCAAGGTAGGAACTGATGCAAAGACCATGGAGGAGTGCTGCTTACTCAGTTTGCTTTTTTAAAGCATCCAGGACCACCAGGGGTGGCACCACCCACAGTGGCTGGGCCCTCTCATAACAATCATTAATCAAAACAATATCCTATGAACTTGTCTACAGGTCACTCTTAAGAAGGCATTTTCTCAGTTTAGATTCCCTGTTCCCAGATAGGTCTAGGATTGCATCAGGTTGACAAAACCAAACAGTGTAACACCCATAACATAAAATAAATAAATCTAAGAGAAGGAGGAGGAGAAGACGGTGGCAGCAATGGCTAAAAATGGTGTGTACCCCTGTGATCTCAGCACTGAGGCTGACTGGGGTTATTATGAGATCAAGAACAAGTCTGAACTACATAGCATGACCATCTCAAGAAACAGAATGGAGGGGGAGGTAGTGGGGGAAGGGAGAGAAAGGGAGGAGGAGGAGACAAAGGGAGAGAGAGGGGACAAAGGGGTAGAAAAGAGGCTGGCATGTGACCCCACTGACCTCCTCCCTCATTTTTCTCTCATAAGTGGCCCTGGGATATTTTTTTTTTCAAGACAGAGTCTCATGGAGCCCAGGCTGGCCTCAAACTTCCTATGTAGCTAACGATGGTCTTGAACTCCCAGTCCTGACTCTGTGCCTCCTGAATGCTGAAAATACAGGCATATACCACCACCTACCTGGCTCGGCCCTTGCATTTTTTTAACAAGCTCTGCAGATGACTAAGATGCCTCAGCCTGACAGCCTTTCATTGACATTTACTCACACAGAAAACATACCTAAGTCCTCAAACTCGATATATTTAAAAAGACAAAATATGGCAAGTGTGTCTAGTGAAAACCAGGAAACAAATGTGAAAAAGTGAGAACCAAGTGAGAGCCATTTTCAAAGCCTGCCAAGAGCAAGGTGCACGAAAGCGACGGCAATGTCCCGAGTGTGATGATGTAACAAGCTCTTGCTTATACACACGGCCTGAGAAAGGCCCGCCGACACGGCAAGAGACCAGCATCAGGACAGTGAGGGAAGCTGAGTCGGCAGGCTTTGCATCTCTTCTAAGGACATTAAGGATTGCGTGCTTGTATACAACGTATTCAGATCCCCCTCCAACTTCTCCCACCTTCCACCACGTCCCCCTCCTAACTTCATGTCCTCTTTCATAGTTCAATGAGTCCAGATGAGTGCTGTCTATCTATATGCTGATGGTGAAGGGCCATCCACTAGCTCATGGGCACCCTACCAGGAGTAAGTTCCTGAAGGGAAACTCCCTCTACCCCAGTAGTTTTCAAGTGCCAAAGCTCTTCAGCTAGGGGTGGGGCTTCAGGAGCTCCTCCTCCACGTAAGATGTCCACTGGCTTGAGCTTGTGCAGGTCTTGTGCAGGCGGCCACAGCCACTTTGAGATCACAAGTGCAGCCGTCCTGTTGAAAATGCTGTCTCACTGCAAATCTTCCCAAACCAAAGCTTCTTCTGCCCCTTGGGGGGACTCCTGATGCTTTTCTGAGATCAGCTCTGGCAGTGGCAAAAGGCCATAGCCATTCCAGCAGTCCCAGTGTAGCACGGTCTGTAGGTTGTTCTAGGATTGCTCTGCGCAGGCTTAAGTGTTAGAAACAGATTGCCCACTCCCCACCGTTTTCCTAGGAAATGTGATGGGCTGTGGTTCCTCTCACAGCATCTTTTTGCTTTCCCAAGGCAGATACCCAGTTCTGGATTCAACATAGACTTTTGAAGCACAACTATTCTCTCTAATGGACATGGATTCTCCTGATGGATCATCCCTCCAGGCTTTAACTGCTTGAAGGCTGCCAGCCAAATGCATCTTCCTCTTTGACCTCTAACTTGGTCTCCCTTTCCCTTGCTCCTGTTCTCTCTTATCCTCTATTTTCTACTTATTTTTGGTTACAATATATTGTGCCATGTTGACATGTGGGACAAATAATTCTTTAGAAGGACTACAACAGGGTGGCTGTGGTGGCAGACACCTATGCTCTCAGCACTGGGGAGACTGAGGAGGAAGTCTTAAGTTCAAAGGCAGCCTAGCTCATACAGTAAAACTCTGTATTAAAAAAGACTACAGTTGGGTTGGGGATTTAGCTCAGTGGTAGAGCTCTTGCCTAGCAAGCGCAAGTCCTAGGTTCGATCCTCAGCTCAAAAAAAAAAAAAAAAAAGACTACAATAATATGACAAAATAATTTAAAATATAGAAATGAAAACTAATATGCACTGGGTCAATTTGTTAACAGATTTGGTCCAAAGCTGGGACACAGAGATCACATTGTCTAATTCATCTCTTCTGGATCTTGTTATTTCTAGAAAATACTCCCCATAGAAATACTGTGAAGGTTGATGACACATTTACAAGCCCTCTTGAAAGCAAGGTGGTCTTTGATGTTTATTGGATATTTCTAGGTTGTCTGTCTCCAATCTACCTAGAGTTCTTTCTCATCTGGCCTCCAAATTGCATGGTCGTACAGTTCAAAGGTCAACTAAGGATCGTGGAATGACAAAGAAAGTATCCGAATTAATAATACATTAAAGCAGTAAGGTAACAAATGTAGCAAAAAAGAAATGAAAAGCTCACCATGCTAATAACAGCATCCTTAGGCACATTTATGATGATTATCAATGATTCTATATTCCTACTTCTAAAATACAGAAAATACGTCATGTTTTATGAATAGAAAAGGACTAACATGGGAAAGCTTGTTTCGTTTTCTGTTGAATCTTATTTTCAGTAATAGCTTTCTCAATGTTGAATTAATCAGTCACACTCACTTTATCACATTGTGTTGACTTTGTGTCTCTGAGACAAAATGTCAAGGAAGCAATTTTTAAAAGGAAATATTCACTGTGGTTCATGGCCTCAGAGGTTCCTATCCATGATCTCTCAGCTCTATTTGCTATTGCCTGAGTAAGGTCAAAGTTCATGTGGTGGAAGCATGGGCAGAGGAGGCTGCTCACCTTGAACAATGGTGTAGGGAGTAGAGGGAGACATCAGGAATAAGTTAATCCCTTTGGAATCATACTCCCAGTGAACTACCTCCTCCAACTAAGCTCCACCTCCTCATACCCATTAGTCAGCATCCTCATGATCCAACAACCTCACAACATCAGCACCATCTGCAAACCATACCATTGACATATGAGTGTCTTTTGCTTCTTTGAAGTAGACATGGAGACCATTTATTAAGAAAGAAAAAGCCCTCCCAGGAGTAGATGTGGGCTAGTGAGTGGGGAAAGGCCTACACTCAAGAGCCAACAAGAAAGTTGAGGGGATATGCTTTATCCAAAACAGAGTACATGGAATGCTAGGTCTACACTGGAACTGTGGTGAAGAATTCTGTCTGAAAGCATAAGTATTACAGTTTATCAACATATTTAAAACACATCTCTGCCAGATATTGTGGAACATACCTGAAGTCCCAGCACTTGAAAGGCTGAGACAGGAGAATTATCATGAGCTCAGGGCCAAGCTGGGCTACATAATGAACCCCTATATTTAAAAAAAGCAAGCAGCCAAATAAGCAAAGCCACAGGGCTCACTTCCTCTCTAAAGCATGCACACTCTCTGTCCTACACGACATCCTTATTTTTTGCTTTTGAGGAAAGCAGACACTCACTTTAAGGTACTTCTTTAAAACCCATTTGCAAGGCTGTCTTTAATAAGAGGTGCAGGGTTCACTAATCCTGTTTGACAGTAAAGCTTCTACCTTCCAAAAATCTTTTTAAAATGCTAAATACAGTCTCCAGAAATACCAGGAAAAGCTCTGTTTCAGTCATATTGATTATGTACACCAATATCCTGAATATACCACAGTCTCAAAGCTTTAGATCACTGAAGTCACAGGACTTTGGTCTGTTGGAAGCCCCCAGATTTCTCAGCATGGATATATGGAAAAGCAAATTAAATATCTCCATTTTTACAGAAGTTAAGGCAGTCAAGCGGGGCTGGAGAGATGGCTCAGAGGTTAAGAAGACTGGCTGTTCTTCCAGAGGTCCTGAGTTCAATTCCCAGCACCGACATGGTGGCTCACAACCATCTGAAATGAGATCTGATTCCCTCTTCTGGCCTACAGGGATACATGCAAACAGAACACTGTATACGTAATAAATAAATCTTAAAAAAAAAAAAAAAAAGAATAAGGCAGTGAAGCAACATTGGAATATTGTTCACTATTCATCACCAAGTGGTTCGAATGTGGACTGGGATGTTACTGAGTTTACTGCCAACTAAAGTTATTACAGCTTCACTTGAGGCAAGTTTGAAATCTCCAGTGACAAGACCAAACCGCTTAGATTTGCTCATAAAAGGCACAGGTGTACACACACAAGGGCTTTTTTTTCCTTATGAAGCTGAATTCTTCATGAGAACAGTTTGCCCTATGGCTTAAGATAAAATTAGGGGAATAATAAATAAGATACCTTTCCAGTAGGCGTTCCTAAAATTAATAGTCTACTTTATATTTTCCCGATACAAACCTTTTAAAAAGGAACAGAAACACAAATCAATTTAATGCCATCAGTGCATTTTCTGTGGGGGATAAAAACCACAAGATCCATTATCTGTGCAAATAAGGCTCCGAGGGAACAGAAAGTCCTACCCCACAAAAAGCAAGGAGGAACCTATGCCGTCCATTCCAGACACTTCTACCATACTGTGGGTAAAGACAATTCCAGAAGAAATCTTTATATGCAGCATCAAGTATTTTGTTGTAGCAATGGAACGTGAACTAATATATAACCAAGAGAATCCAAAGCATCCATCCCCATTCATTTTGTCAACAGTGTGCCTGTCACTCTTTAATACTTTATTTCTGCATCTAAATTGCATGTTTTGGAAGGCAAGATGTCCAAGCAAGCTTCTTGCCTATTTCTACCAGCATCAATGGGTCCCACTTAAGACTATCTTCCTACAAAGACTCTTGCATGGCACACCCTTAGGAAGTTGTAGAATGAAAGGTTTCCTATGCCCAGAAACTCCTGCAGCTCCAAGGTTTCAAGTATCTTCAGTGTTAAATGCTAAGAAATCTTCAACAGTACCAGCAGCTGGACACAGAAGAGCAAGGCACCCCAGCACAGTGTGTCGGTCCCAGGGAGAGTATTTGGGGTCCAAGAAAGTTTAATGTAACTGTTTCCTCCCGACTCCCATCACTCCCCAGGGATGAGATGGCATCCCATAAAATGATACAGGAGCTTTTCTTGCAGGAGGGATATGTTCATGATAATAGAACCTGTTCATATGCAACACACATACACACACACACACACACACACACACACACACACACACACTAAAATTGGCGATCATTTTCTTTTCTTTCTTTTTTTTTTTTTTTTTTTGACATATCTAAGCTCTCAAACCATACAGAAATTATTGGGAATGTGAACATGGGTCAGGGGTAGAGCACTTGCCAGCTTGTGCAGTCCTGGGGCTCCTGGCCCAGCTAGGCAAAAAGGCAACTACCTTCAAACCACGAATATGAGAATATCCCTGACCTTCTGCCTCTGAGGCAAATGGCTGCTAGATAGGTCTTAGTTTCACCTATATATAAACTTTTCAAAAGGGGCTGGAGAGATGGCTCAGAGGTTAAGAGCACTGACTGCTCTTCCAGAGGTCCTGAGTTCAATTCCCAGCAAACACATGGTGGCTCACAACCATCTGTAATGAGATCTGGCGCCCTCTTCTGTATACATAATAAATAAATAAATCTTTAAAAAAAAAAAAAACAATAAACAAAAAAAAAAAAAACAACTTTTCCAAAGTCCAGTCCTCCTCAAAGGGCGACATTCAGCTATCCATCTCTTTCAAGGCTTCATCCTCTGCCTGGCTCGTGGTTGCTAACTGACGCATATGGACTACCTGCTAACCCAACTTCAGGCTCTGGACGGGACTCTCTGACTCTCCTGTCCTACAAGAGAAGCTAAAATCCCTCAGCAAATCAGACAAGGCCCTTAGCATTGAGCTAAAAGTACTCCAAGCACACGAAGATCCCAAAAGGATCAGGGATCTGGCAGCTATGACTTAAAGCTACCATTTCTTGAATTATCCACACATTTGGAAGGGAAAACAAATGGCTGACACATGGAGAATAACACCCTTCCACCTGTCCTCCTAGACACCTCATTTTCCTCCTGGGGACTCACATTTCGGGGACTTCTAAACAATGAGCACAATAGTTGCTTTCTTCAGATTGCAGCCCTCTGTGTCACTACAGGGACTACCTACTGCCTACTCAAAGTCATGTGTCACCCCCTCCATAGCCTGGTGTTGTAACCCGAGACTATTTCCCAGCCATGAAAGGGAGTCACATGACATGACAAGTTCTTGTGAAGGCAACAGTAACAGAAATGAACCATCTGGCCAGGTGGGTTGAGGTCATCAAGCTCTGCTTCTCTCCATCACTCCTCCGTTGAAGGAAAGAAATGTGGTAATTCTGGATGAACCTTGGGGTACCAAAGCCTGCTTGAAAGTGAGCCTCCAGGAGACCTTAAATTACCTCACTGAAAGGAAAGATCTGCACTCAGTAACTGACCTCCCACGAAACATACCAACTTATTCATTGCAAAATTTAGGTAGAGCAACACTAACAGTGGGTCAGTTACACACACACACACACACAAAGAATGAGAAAATACTTGATACCTTTAGATTGGTGACTTAAGAATAACAATAAATAATAAATTTTGCAATGAATTAGTGGAAATGGGTAGCCTCAGAGATTGCCACAAAAATATAGAAGGCAATTCCTGTGATCTTAGCACTTGAGAATCTGAGGAGAAAAAAATTGTGAGTTTAAGGTTAATCTTAGTGTCATAGTATAATCTCTCTCTCTCAACAACTGCCCCCCCAACACACATATACACATACACACAATGGACCAGTCTGATCTTAGAAACAGAAACAAATATACAATAAAACCCAAAACTCAGTTCTACTCTTGGACTATTTCACACAAACACACTTTAAAACATACCCCCCCCCCAAAAAAAAAAAAAAAAAAAAAAACACCTATTTCTAAGTATCACTGAGTTCTGATCACCAGAACCCACATACAGCTGCACGGGTAGCTCACATCTGTAATCCCGGCACTCCCTCAGAGAGATGGGAGGTAGAGACAGGGGAATCCTGGGAGCTAGCCTGGTGTGCCCAGCAGCAAACAACAGTTGATTGTGTCAAACAATGTGGAAGGCAAAGACTGACACCAGACACTGACCTCAAACACACACATGTGCATGGGCCCAACTGAGCACAAAGATAACAAATCTCCAACCCTACATCAATGCTTTTAAAAATAACCATCCCACAGGTTTATCAGGCAAATGCTTAGGCCAAAATACATTATTGAGATCAATAAGATGTGTTTTCAGAAAGACCTCTGTATACTTTTAAATCCTTCAGGAATGTTTTCTCTGTGTGTTCTCTATTCATAAGTGGTCTGTCTGTTTAAGTAATGAGACAGGTAAAGAACGAGCCTTTTAAAAGAGAGCAGTGATACCTGCTGTGATGATGCCATCCACCAAGAGGTGACTAGTAGAGCCAAGGTGTCTCTAGATAGAGCTTGAGGTATGCTGTTTGTGTTTTCAGCCTTGAAAACTCTGAACTAAATTCACCTCTTGCTTTGCCAGTCTTGAGTAGTGTTCTACAGATACTGAAAACATATTGATGCAATATTTCTTGCCTTCTCTAAAATCCAGAACCTGGAGCTTATATCTTATTTGTGGCTTTCTAATAATTGTTTCATATTGTCATTTGCAACTGGTGGGATTCAGGCAAGGACGATGGAGCACAAGGATCAGTTCCAGGTGCTATATCATACAGAAAAGGGGGTGTTAACTTAAGGGGAGGAAGAGAAAGAAGAGGAGGAAGAAGATGGGAGGAAGGAGGAGGGAGAGAAGAGGGGATGAGGGAACAGGAAAAGGAGGAGGAGGAGGAGGGACTACTCAGCTATCTCCAAAAGGAACTTGAGTAAGATTCTGCCTCTTTGAGAAATGCTGGACCCAAGTTTTGGTAACAAATGCCTGTGCACACTTGCTTCATCTCCAAAGCATCCTGTGACAACCCACAGAATCACTGTGGGCTGTCTTTACTTGCTCACTTGCTTGGTTTCTGCTGTGCTGAGAAGGACGTCAGTGCCTTGTGTATGCTAGGCAAGTACTGCACCACATGCTCAGCCTCCAACCACTTTTACTTTGTTTTCTCTGCCATCAATTTCCAGTTCCATGCAGGTAAGAAGTGGTATTACTTGCATAGTTTTTAAGTTGCCACATGGTTAATTTCTTTTTAGAAGAACAGGAAAAAACACAAAGAATTCTTAAGATTCTTAGCCGGCAACATTGCTTGTGCTGTAGCCATGAGAACCTGCATCCATGTGTACAAAGTTGGGCATGGTAGCACATGACTGGAAACCCAATGTTGAAGAAGCAGAGACAGGAAGCATAGCCTACTTGGTGAGCTGTAAACCAGTGAGAGAGCCTGTGTCATAAACCAGGGGACAGTGCCTAAGAATTGAACTATATATGAGTGCATCAGAGAGAGAGAGAGAGAGAGAGAGAGAGAGAGAGAGAGAGAGAGTTCTCTGCCAACCTAGAGAATAGCATACTTCACACAGTAAGATCGTAAGTCCTGGAAGTTGAATCCGAACCATAAGAAATGAAAGGAAAAACATAGTCAAAGCAGCAAGGCATCCCCATGTGCGGTAGCCTACAGAGGCTTCCTAGTGAGAACTTACTCAGGGTCAGAGAATCTGAGCTTGCTTTACCCACCGGGGCTGTGTAAGAAGATGATTTGGCCATGGGCCTGTTTACCAGGTGTTCGGAAGGGTCTACACTTGACTGTATGATGTGCTTTGATCTTGCAAGGGGGAGGTCTTTTGCCTCTCCTCTTTGCATAATATAAAAGGCCCTTTTAAATAAACCTTGAGACTGTCAGGTATTGATGCAAACCCTCCCAAAGCTATCCTGTGTCTCTGTCTTCCTTATCATCTCTTTCTATCTTTCTACCTAATATTTTCTTATCTCTCTCTCCTCCATCTAAGAACCTTTTGAAAAATGGAACAAGTCTTCCACAGTCCCCTACAGATGGCATCCTGAATATGAGGCTTAGGTACAGAGGACAGAAGAGAAGGGGCACCTTGGGTTAAGGGGGCATGCCTGGTAATGAATTAAGTTGAGGCAGTGATATTCTATTCTTCAGGAGTAAAACTGTAAATATAAAGCAAATAGTTAAAGTTAGGCTGCAGCAAGTATCTCTCTATGACTGTTTCTCTCTCAATCTCTACCTATCTACTAAATTACATCTAAAAATGGTAATATAAGTAAGTCATAAAAGTTTTGTGAAGTTTAGTTTGAGAAATGTAGGCTTAGGTATATTAGGGTAGACTAGGTAAGGTGTAGGAATATTGTGAAGACATAGGTATAATAGAAAATTAAGGTAGAGTAGTTTTTCTCCCGAGCACAGATGGGACTTGGGACATAGAAGGCAGTGTCCAAGACTGAGCATACACTGCAAACCTGGCAGTCAGAGAACAAAAAGCCACTTCAGAGATTGCCAGATTCAGAAAGCAGCAGCGGAGTATGAATGGCTGCCACAGCCAGGTGTAGGAAGCTGAGAACCTCGGGGCATCATCACAGAGGCAGCAGACACTGAGAGCCAGCGCAAGCAGCAAAGGGTTCTACATGCTTTCTGCCATGGTGGGGCAGTGGCAAGGAGAGCCCTGGAGAGACGTGGGCTAAGAAAGCCTGTTAAAGGAAAAATGATTATTAGTAGGGTGTGTGGGTGGGGGCGTGTTAGAGCTGTATGGGTTAAAATCTGCTAGGGTGTTACAAATGTAGACCCCTGAAAGGCCCATTGACCAATACCACAATAAAGTTGAGGTGAGGTGCCACTGTGTCCAATGTGTGTTGCCTATTCCTCTGTGCTTAGAAAGTCTGGTGTGATATTTTTAACTTTGTTTTTACATTTATTGGAGTTTAGGGGGAAGGCATGTGCGCACCATGGCTCACAGGTGGAGAGGTAAGGGGACAATTTGTGGGATTTGGTTCTCTCCTATCATGTAGGTTTCAGGGTTGTTGGTTGTGGTGGCAAGCCCCTGTACCCACTGAGCCATCTCGGTAGCCTTAGATGCTTTTATTCTGTGTGCAGTGGCTGGAACTGACTTGAGTTTTGTTAATGAATGGATTTGTTAAATGAATGAACATTTGGTGAACATCTATGCTGTACCAGGCACTCTAGCATAGAAAGCAGTGTTTCTCAAAGCAGATGGTGAGGTCTCCTTGGGGCCAGGCTACTGTGACTCCTCGCGTATTAAAAGACGAATTTCATCAAATTGTGTTGAGGATGTAATTCAGGGATAGAGCATTTGCCTCACATGTATGAGGCCCTGAGTTTCATATCTGCTCGCTCTCTCTCTCTCTCTCTCTCTCTCTCTCTCTCTCTCTCTCTCTCTCTCTCGCACACGCACACACACACACAATCTGAATCGTTCCCACTGCTTGCTTTAAATGCAGATTTTTAGGCTGCACCCAAAAATATAACAATTCAGAAATCAAATAAATGTTAATATACTCTGAAGATTGGGACCCACTGAAATACAATAGTTCTACTAACTGGTCAAGATCACACAACTTGACTATAGGCTCACCAAAATTTGCTATAAGGGGATCCCATCCCATCTGTACCATGGAGTTCATACTATTCATCTTACTTGACTAATGAGATCATATGGTTGTCAAATGGGATGATGGCTGTCCAAATGATCTGTTTCCTGATTGTAGATGCAACGTGACCAGCCACCTCACACTTCTTCCACCATGCCTCTGCCATGATGGACTCTATCCTCCAACTGTGAGCCAAAATTAAACCTGCCCTCCTTCAGATGCTTTTTTTCAGGTGTTTTGTACCAGTAAATTTAAAAAAAAAAAAAAAAAAAAAGTAACTCGTATAGGAAGGGAATAGGAATCAGGACAGCTTCCGAGTGAACAATGGTGGGGGCTGGGCACATAGCTTCAGCTGTGCAGATGGGACATAGTTGTAGTAGGGGCATATTTTGTTTGGTTTGGTTTTGTTTGTTTTTCAAGACAGGGTTTCTCTATGTAGCTTTGTACCTTTCCTGGAACTCACTCTGTAGACCAGGCTGGCCTCGAACTCACAGAGATCCACCTGCCTCTGCCTCCCAAGTGCTGGGATTAAAGGCATGCGCCACCACTGCCCGGCATAGGGGCATATTTTAAAGGTACTATGCAGTGTCTATGGCTGAACTAGGCTGAAAATGAGAAAGGGCCATCAAGCACTGCCTAGACGTTGAACTCCATGGTGGGATCCATGTTGGTAAGTGATTCGAATCACTGGTCAATGGAGGAAGTAGATAAGCTAATTTAATAAATTGTTAATAACTTAAATAAAATGTTCAAGGAGCCTAACACCATCAGAGTCAAACATGTGAAGGTGAGTCACATTCTGTGCACCGGATCTATACAGAGAGCTGGAAACGCAACTCAAAGGGCTTAGGAACCATCATGGTCATCACTGTCTGCTTACGGTGACGGATTTCTCAGAAAACATCTCTCCTTATTTCATTTGGACTGGCAAACCACCATGCTCTTCTGCCTGGTGCCTCTGAATTATGTGCTTCCCTTGGTTAATTATTTACGAAGTACCTGTCACATGAGACTGTGCTACTGGCACCCAGGGAAAGGATTCATGAAAAGACAAAATACCAGCTGGGAGGCACTGAGAGCACAGAAGGAGAGAAGAATATATAAATTAACCAAGGACAATTCTCCTAAAACAAAGGACCCACTTGGCAATCAGCCACAAACGAGGCAATAAAATCTGGGATCCTTTGTACTCTGAAACTTTGAAAAACAACAGAATTGCCACATCACCGGTCTTACCTGGTATGCCGAAAGCCTGAACTGGGAAGGTGGAGACTCCCATAATGGAGTGACATACATAAGGGGAATCCAGGGACTGGCTTATGAAATGTTCAGGCTACTCCTGGGGTTGAGAACAGCCTTCCTGATCTTCTGACCTGGAGTCTTTATTCTATCTGTTTGGGAGCTCAGACCTGTGGTGGCATGGACAGAAGCACCGGGTCCACACATGGCTCTGATCATGACAAGTCACTTGGTCTCCATCGGTCAGTTTCCCAGCGTGAGAGGAAAGACAGACACCCATGTATGAAGTTGCCTCCAGCTCTAACATAGACACCCTTGGCATATTCCAGGGTACGTTCAAAGAATCCTGTGGGTGCCAGAAATTGCAGGAGATTCTGAGCCCATGCTTCATTTACTCACTCACACCATGATAGTCTATTGCTAAAATTGTTACATATTATTAATCACTGTTCTCTAGTGTGCCCAGCTTATAAACTAAACTTTGCCAAACTATGACCCTCCGTCTCACCATATGGATATACCTAGTTTATTAAGACAGTCTTCTCTATCACCTAACAATATAAACACCTTTGTAGCATGATAGACACCAACATCTGGGATACATATGGCAGGGTTTATTATTTCTGATTGTGTACAAGACCCTGAGAAGGTGAAGGGGTTTGTGAAAACTCATGTGTCTAGCCAATGGGAAGCCATGCAGTAGCTGCCATATTGTCCTTCTTTATCCATGGCCCCTCTCAGACTGCTGTGTTCCTCACAAGAACCAGGCCATGTGGAAGCACCTTGTCCCTGCTGCCAGCTGATGAGGACACAGTACAAGCTATACAAGGGATACCCTCAGACCGGCAAGTGAAACTGCTGTTCTTAAACCTTACAGCTTGTGTAGCCCTGCTGCTGACCTAATGAGAAGCTTCAAAACACTCGGGATGGAGCTATAAATAACTCATTGTCACTTGCTAATACTGCTGTGATGGACAAAGAATAATAGTACGGGGAGGGAGCAGGGGATGAGAAGCATCCTCATGGACAGTCAGCACAACAGAGATGCAAAGAACGCATCACAACAGCTGGGGAAAAGCCCCATGAGACTGGACAGATGAAGGTATCAATTGTCACAACAAAGGAAAATGAACAAATGACCATGAGAATGTGAATGTGAGCTGCAGACCCAGAGGGGGTAGAATCTAATTTTAAAAGTTGCCAAAAGCAGAATCTCTAAGACGATGTTGACCCAGTCAGCTGCTGAAAGTATGTAACAGAGATCCACAGCTGGTTGAAATGCATAGAATAAATAACTGCAGGTGCCAGCCCCAAGTGAATCTGCAGCACAAACTCCACACCTACATATCTCAGGGAAAATCAGGGTAAGAGGTGATGGAAAGAGCGTAAGAGTCGGAGGCCCAGGACCTCTGCTGTCAGATAGTGTCCCCTAGACGTGACAAGGAAAATGCACCCAGGAACTTGCAACAATATGGTTGCCTGAACAAGCCCAGCAAGACATCATCGGTTGACACTGCAATGTGGATATGGGTAGTTCCACATGGCCCCACCCCTAAATGAAGAGTTACAGGTTATCAATGGAGCTAAGAGAATCAGTTACCTCCAGAGACAAACTCCCACATAGGCTCTCCAATGCCAAGTGGTCATCCCTGGACACATGTATGCAAGGGACTCAGCTACCTATACATATGCATATACATATAGCATTAATAAGTAAGAAGAGATGATGAATTTGTCAGGGGACTGTGGGAGGAATTCATTCAAGTGGCAGGGAAGGGTGGAGAGATGTAGATGCAGCGTGCATATCTGAAGATCCCCAAAATAATGATTAAAAAAAATGAACACTTTTCTAAGAGTAATCTCAAAGGCAAGGCTACCGTGCTGAATAGGCTCCTTGACATTACAGTTAAAGTTTTAAAAGAGAAAAGTAAAATGCCATTTTGGAAAAATGAACCAACCCACAAGTTTTTAAAAATGCTTCAACCATCTTTTCCTCAGCCTCTTTCAAGGTATCTATTTTTACCATCTCGCTCTTTTTATAATTCAATTATTTCCTCTGGTATTTGGGATTAAAATCTAGACCTTGGATCTTAGATGTCCAGTGCCCCATCCTGTTTCTCATATTTTTCATGCCTAAGCATAATTATGCTCAGGGTGATATCCAAATACCTGAAACCATCTCCTTCCTCCCCTAAAGGAAATGAAACCCAGTGAGTTCTTTTTCTATGAACAGACACAATAGACATTATTATGAAGCCTGCAGCCATTATTTTGATATCCCAGCAGACAGCGTGCGTCACAGCCCACAAAAGATGAGCGCCTGCTGGTCTGGCCAGCCCTGTACTGTTTTCAGGACAAGCTAGACAGAAAAGAAAAATAAACAACACAGACTGTCCAACTATAAGCTCATGAAATATGTGAATTTGCAACCTGAAAGTAAAGACTCTGAAGTCAAGCATCACAATCATGCTTTATCCCAGCACATTCTTAGGACCCGTGCATCGTTGCCGAGAGTCCATTGTTTTAACTTCTGCAGTGTTTCAAGGGGATCTCGGCATTTTTTTTTCCCTGCATCTAAGATCAGAAATTAAAAGCTAAAGATGTAAAACTAGTTTCCTTGAAGTATCCAATCAAAGAATGAAAAAGATTTGAGGAGTCCCTAATTTACATCTACCCCATAGGCAGCACCAATTAATGAGATATTCCCATGATCGTTTACAATTTCTTGCTTTGCTATTTTGAAACCCAGATACAAAGGGCTGGTGTAGTAACTGAAGAGTCAGAGTCCTTCTCAGGGTGAGTGTATCACCTCCCAGAGAAAACCACACAGAGCTCCCTCCCACTGACCCCCTGCAGAAAACCACACAGAGCACTGACCCCCTGGTCTGGCAGGAGTGCAGAGCTCAGAAACAGGTCACTTGGGATCCTGAGTTACGATTTTAGTACCCACACAGAGGGAGGAATAACATGTTTGACCAAGAGGAACCACAGTGCCAGGTGAATAAAATTAGACGTACTGTGAGGACCTTGCAGCAGCCAAACTGGTCCACACCCAGAACTGCCCACGTCACCCTGGGCACGAACACATGGCAGAGCACAGATCTGCAGCAGCAATAGCAGGTGCTGAGGCTGACTGCGACACCCCAGAGGCACAATGGTGCACCATACAAGGAAACCAGGGCTCCCTTTATCCGCTACAACAGGGTGAAAACAACTGCCAAATGTCATCATGAGGAAGAGCTTCAAGAAGCAGTGTTTTTTTTTTTCCCTGTGGAGGCATTTTTTTCAAGTTCGATGCCCAAGGGATGTTGATCTTCCCAACAGCTGTGTTTGTTAACTCTTGTCTCTGCACCAGGAGGCACCTGGGAGCTCTAGAGAGGTGGGAAAAAAATGGGGCTGGAACAGTATTCAACACTAAAAGGAAATAAGCCACGAAAAGACAAGAAGGAAATGTAAATGCACGTTACCAAGTGGAAGAAGCCAGGCTGACAATGGCTGTTCACAGTAGGATTCCAACTCTGGTGTTCCAGAAAAGGCAAAACCAGGAAGACACAAATACAAACCAGGAGCTGCTGGGGCTTGCCAGAGGGGAAAGGAGAATTATACAAAGCAGTGACTTTTTTTTTGGTAGAGAAATGTTCCATGCAATGTTGCAATGGTGGGCACATGTTCTCTGCATTTGTCAAAACCCCTAAAATGTATAGAGTGAACCCCAGTGACAGCTATGAGACCTGAGTGATTTATGATAACATTCACGCTTATCATAAAAATGTACTATGAGCTGGGGAAATGGCTCAGTAGTTAAAGTCTTGGCACAAGGCTAAGAACCAAAGTTTGGGTCCCCAGCACCCATGTAAACAGTGGGAGAAGCAGTACAGGAGGGGATGGGGTGGGGGAGCAGATGGTTCCTTGGAGCTCACCGGCCAGCCAGTCCAGCTGAATCACTGAGCTCTCAGTGCAGTGAGGGATCTTGTCTCAAAAAATAAAGTGAAGGACAGCAAAGGAAGACAGCCAACACTGACCTCTGACCTCCACCTGCATAGATGCCTCCACAAGCACAGATGCACATGATCCTGCACACAACTGCACACATACACACATAAATTCACCATTATGATTTGAAACACTACTAGAGGGGGAGACTGAAAAGCAATAGGAAAAACTCTGCATTCAACACCTAAATTTTATGTATTTGTTTCTTAGTTTGTTTATATACTTATAGCTGCCCTAAGTGCAGTCTGAGGAGGGAGAAATGAGAAAATAACAATGCTGGAATGAAGGTTAGATCCAAAGCCTGGGGTATTCATGAAGAATGATGGAGACGGCGGGAAGATTATTTTTCCTAAAATCTGGAAGTTTTTGTCAAGGTTACATTTTTGAACAGGATAATCTCCCAGTTCCAAGAATTTTGTAGGATGGATGAAATTATGAAACTTCTGGAAGATATTTAGTAGGTTTAAATAGAATGGAATAACCTTGTACCTGTATCTTAAATATTTTGTTCCAGTGCGTTAATGTGGACAGAAAGCTACATATAGTAGCATCCTGGAAAGTTTTAGACCTGTGTTTTCGTGCTGTCTGTGAAATTCGACTTCACATATTGGTATTAATGGATTTTATCTCTAATTCAGTGGAGGTGAATTTGTTCACAAGGAAGGAGCTGGAGAATTCATGTGAACAGCTTGAAGAAAACTGACAGAGTTAAATTTGGTTTTCATATTGGAAACAAGTCAGTGACTAGAACAAGATTCAAATATGTACAAACAACTTATGTAAATAAAGTGATTGTCTCATTTTATTTAACTCCCAAATTCTTGGCAGTTTAGAGGTAGAATTACATATTTAAACATTGAGGTTATAGTAAGGTCTGTAAGTCTAAAGGGCATTCAGTTGCCCAAATGGAAGATTCTGTCTACAAAACTATTAAATGGAGACTTATGATTATACCAGGGAATGAAGATACCAAAATAAACATGTCTTTAAAAAAAAAGAATTGACTAGTGACTGAGCTGGGCCAGTGACAGGCTATGACAGGAAATACCCTACCATGTACATTAGTTCCCTTTCTATTGCTGGGCTAAAACACCACACCAAGGCACCTTATAGAAGGCAGGCTTTATTTGGGCTTGTGGTTATAGAGGGCTAGAGGTCATCACCATCATGCAGGGGGAGCATGGCAGCAGGCAGGCATGGTGACTGGAGCAGGAAGAACAGCTCACATTCCAAACCACAGGCAGCACACAGACAGTACGCCACAAAGGGTGTGTGGCTTTTGAAACCTCAAAGCCAGCCCCAAGTGACATACTTCATCCATCGAGGCCATGCCTTCTAAATCTACCCAAACGGTGCCACCAACTATTAAAATAGCTGAGATTTACGGGTGACATCACACAAACCACTACACTATGATTACTTTTTAAACCTGTTCAAACAATAATTTATTATTTCACGTAAATTGAGAGCTTATAGAGTTTGCTCTCAGAAATGAATGATTCCACAGTGCCTCCTTTTGTGAGGTCCTAGATATCACTGTCCACATCTTAGACAGCTTGGTACCCCTGCCACAGTGCTGGTGTGATGTTGACGTATTTGATTATTCACAAGGCGAGTAACTGTGATCTTTCTGGGAATCCAGGTAGAACTTTCTAACAAAATGCAGACAGGAAACCTTCCCTGATGGGAGACAGCCTCCTCGACTTTAATACAGACAAGGAAGCCTTCCCGGATGGGAGACAGCCCCTTCAACTTTATTCACTTTCTTTCAGATATTTTATTGCTTCCCCTCTGAAATTTCTTACAACAGCTTATCATTTTTCACACACTGCTCTTGTATAATCCTCTTCTAAATGAAGCAAATCCTATTTGACAACCTCATAGACATTTCTCTAGAAACATTATGAATGGAAGTTCTAGGGAGTAAGGTACCAGGCAAATAAATATACAAAAAGAGTCATAATTGTCAGAAATACCCCAGAGGCCCCATTTAATGGTTCACGTCAATTACCTGATCATCCTAAGTAATTCTAGTTTCTCTTACACATTATATTTTAGCACTCCAGCACTTAATGCAAATTGCATTTCCAAAATAACTACAATTGGAATAATTTGACTTTTAAAAATGGTTCCATTTATTTGCCATGGATTTTATATGGAATGTCCCCCATAGGCTCACGTTTTTAATACTTGGTCCATAGCCGATGGCTCCATTTGGGAAGGTTGTGGAAACATTAGTGGGTGGTTTTGGAGGAAATGGATGTGGTGACCTTGAGTTCTCATGGTCAACCCTCCTTCCTGTCTGCTCTACCTCCCATTCTGCCCAGGTATGGAATGCCAGCAGAGGGAGGCTGTACTCTCAAACCCTAGGTCAAAATCAACCTCTCCTCCCATACATTGCTTCTTGCAGGTATTTTATTGTGGAAATGAGAAAAATTACTAATAAAGTCAGAAGAAAAAAAAACAAAAAAAAAAAAAACTCTTAATGATGAGGAAGGATCTCAGGGATCTCAGGAGCCTAAAGTGGTTCTTCCTCAAAATTCTGGGCATAGGCTGAAAACAGAAAAAAAATGATGAGGTTTCTGGAGCTCTCCCAAAGACACAGATTTCTCCCTCCTCCAGCCCCAGGGGATTTGTCAGTGACATAGTCCCACAAGGGCTCCAAGCTAGAATCAGCTCATGTCTACAGGAGTAGGCATTTCCACAGAGATGCGGGTATTTCCAAAGGGAAACCTGGCTCTTAATAATTAACCTTAACCTTCTCAGCTCAAACTACACATAATCATGTTGACCTCGGGTAGATACCAGGGTACCCCAGTGTTCTATGGGAAGAAGACAGTTTCCTCTCTCCCTAGGTTACACCAGGACAAGAAAGCCAGCAAGACAGAGCCAGACATCCATCTGTAGGTGGACACAAAGTACCACAGACTCCTCACTGGCTAGTTCTCTTTAGTCACTTAAGGCGGCATCATTCCTAGACAGTCCTGGGTCACAAATAATTCATCCTACCTATGAAGACAAAGCCCACTAAGTCCTAAGATGAAAATAACATCAGAAATAAAATCGGAAACGAAGACAGCCGCTTACATTGATTGATTGTACACCTACCGGATGGGCCCAGTCTTGATTCAAAAGCAGAAAACTGACTATCTCCAGCAACTTAAACTTGGCATTGCCCAGGAGCTGTGAAGCCCTTCAAGCTCTCACTTTCCTTGTCTGGTGACATCTATTGTGTGCCTGTGCATCTTGGTGTCTGTATACACATGGGCAATACTGTGGCCTACAAGTTCACTTTGGCAAAAATCTGTTCTGTACTTTGTGGAAACCCAAATACAAAGACATCTTGTGTCATCTGAAGTGGGACACCCCAGAAAGAAAAATGTACATTCAGGATGGAGAATTATTTAAGTTTCTCTCTGCTGTGATAAATTACCTGACAAAAGCAAATCCCTGAAGGTAAAATGATTTATATTGGCTCACTGCTTGAGAATACAATCCATCATGGCGTGGACAGTGGGCAGGAGGAGGGTGAGGCAGCTGGTTATATCGTGTCCCCAGTGGGGAAGCAGAGAGCAATGTGTGCTGGTGCTCAGCTGGCTTTCTCCTTTTATTCAGTTCCTAAATCCAGCTCACAGGGTGGGGCCACCCAGACTCAGGGCAGGATAACTCTTCTCACTTCATTTAAGCCCTTCTGGAAACAGCCTCAGAGACACATTGAGGGGTGTGTTTCCATGGTGATTCTAAATCAAATCCAATCTACAACTAAACTACACTGAATGGACCTAATCTCATCTGGTCCAAGTCAAATGGACAAGTGACATCATTTTCATCCCAAGCATCAGGTACCTAACAATAGGCTCCTTCCCATAGGCATATGTTGTCTTGGCTGAAAATACCAGCACGGCATGAGTCATGGGCAGTCTCTTCTGGAACTTTGGATCCAACCCAATCATGCATGGTATCTTTAAGTGGTCCTGAACATTATAAAGGCTAGGGAAGTGTTTCTTCCCAACAATGCTATGGCTAATCCCAGAATCTGGGAAGAGTGGTACAGACAGCTGCCACCGTCCTTACTATCTGAGAGGCAATAACCCTCAGGCTACCTGATGCAAAACCCCAACTTAAGCCATTGCTTACTGAGGCATCAGCATACAATGGCATTGTCCAGTTTAAAAGATCTTACATGAGATGGATGATGTATTTTCTGAAAGAGTTGACTAGCTTCTCAACTCTTTCACCAGAACCTGGTCCTCCAAGAAGAAGATGGGCACAGAGGTGAAATGGGCAGAAGAAAATGTCCAGCACAGACTTGATGCCAACCACCCAGAGCGAGCCAACTCCACACTAACCCAATGCCACTGCCTCTGTGAACCTTCCTTGTCCTTTCTGCACTGCACATGTGGTGTCCCAGGGCTTTCTTCAGATCTCCCACTGTCATGTATGCAATTTGTCATACTCTCCTGCCAGGGAAAAACCAACTCCCATATAGTTGGTCTTTGAGTTCTTGGTACCAATCACTCCCTGGAAGACATGTCCTCAAAACAAACGTGGCAAAGGAATGACTGGGTTAGTCATGACTTTACAGGCCAGGATCTACGCGAAAAGTAGTTTGCATTATACAAATAAAAGTGGCTAAAGAGGCTGTGTGCCTATAGGTAAATCACCTTTTCCAGTTTCCCCCAGAACCTTCTCTGTCCAGAGTGTGCACTTTGAAGTATAAGGTGCTGCACAGACCTGAAGCACAGTGCTCACAGTTGACACAGAACATCTTGATGTTTCATTCCTAACAGAGCATCTGAGGATTCATCATGATCCAAAATCCACAGCCCTGAAATTATGGCTCTGACTCGGCTTACCTATTGGTTTATGGGAATCTTCAGAAGGCAAGGCACAGACAAGCACTAGCAGTTTCAACCTTCACCAAGAGCTGGACTCCCCTGAAGTCTGGAGTGATCCAAACAGAAGAAGCAGGTACATCTACAGACCTTCACTCCCCCTCATCTCCTCCAAATCCAACCCCCAGTCTCACCCCCAGACCACCTGCTACAGTCTCCCTTTCCCTCTGTCCCCAACTACAGCAGATCATGCTGATGTGCCACAGCCTTCCTTACCTTCCCCAAGCATTCCCTGGGAACCCACCTACCAGCCACACTGGCCAGGGAGGCAGGTAGACATCTCCAGTTCACTCTCTCTCCTCATCTCCAAATCCAGCCCTCCAGTCTCATCCCTGGCTCTGTAGCAAACCACTGCCTCTGGCCTCTCCACCCTCTCTGCCCCCTTCTCAGGAGACTAAGCAGATCCTGGTGGCACACCCTGCTCTTCTCCCCCGAGTCCCCATCTACTAGCCCATCTCCACCCTAAGTGTCAACCCCAATACAAAGCAGAGGCCACATCTGGCCGGATCTCAGAAGCATTCCCTACCAGGCAGCCTGCAGCCACTACACTCTCTTAAGAACCTGGGAGAGCAACAGAGACCAAGGAATGGGACACCCATCCAGCAAAGACAGAAACAGCTCTTGGCATCTAGAATTACTATCTTCCCAAACCCAGATGTTTAGATGTCAGCATGATAACACAATAGCAGCCATGAAAATACATCTCCGCCAGAACTCAGCAACTGCCCTGCAGCAGGACCAGCAGCAAAGCTGAAGCACATGGCGAGAACTTCCAAATAGCATTTGTGAATACATTGGAAGTCTTTAAAATAGGTAATTAACAAGTTCGCTAAAGAACTCTATGGACCCTCAAACCAACAGTGAAGTAAACTGGGAGAAAAAAAAAAAAAAACCACAGCTCAGGACTTGCAAGTGGAAACAGAATCAATAAAGAAAGCCCAAACTTAGGGAAAACTGGAAGTGAAAATTTGGGAACATGAACAAGGCAAGCTTCATCAATAGAATACAAGAGATGGGAGGGATAATCTCATTCATAAGGACAAGATGGACATGAAGGACAAACTTCAACCTCAAGATGTCAACCTCATGCAAGAAAACAAGGGAATAAGTAATCCTAGACCATCAAATCAAAAGAAGGGAGGGGAAAACCCACACAACAGCAAAATAACAGGAATCAGCAAATACTATTCATTGACAACTCTCAACACCAATGGTCTCATTTCCCTAACAAAAAGACACAGAGAAATATGGATTTGAAAACAGGAATCCTGCTGCTGCATCCAAGAAACACACCTTAACATAGACATGACCTCAGGGAAAAAGAGTGGTAAAGGTATTTCAAACAAATAGACCTAAGAAACAAGCCAGTGTAGCTATTTTAATGTCTGACCAAATAGACTTCAAACTAAAACTAATCAAAAGAGATAGGGAAGGACATGACACATCCACCAAGGGAAAAACTCACCAAGAGGACATTGCAATTCAACCTCTATGCACTACATACAAGGTCACCCCAAGTTTGTAAAAGAAACACTACTACATCTTAAATCACATATAGACCCTCAAACACTGATAGTGGGAGACTTCAATACCCCACTTTCAGAAATGGACAGGTCATTCAAACAAAAATTAAGCAGAGAAATGCTGGAGCTAGCTGGCATCATAAACCAAATTGGATGTGACAGATATTTGAAGACCATTTTGCCCAAATACAAAAGAGTGTACCTTCTCACCACTGCATGGAACTTTCTCAAAAGTTAACCACATACTCAGACACAAAGTAAATCTCAACAGACAAAAGAAAGTTAAAATAACACCCTACATTCTATCAGACCACCACAGATTAAAGCTGGATATCAACAACAATAGAAACAACAGAAAGCTTACAAACTCATGGAAACTGAACAACTCACTACTGAATGAGAAATGGGTCAAGACAGAAATCAGGAAAAAATTTAAGTTTCTAGAATTAAATAAAAATAAAAACACATACTTATGAACACTCAACAAATGACTACTCAAACTTATGGTACACAATGAAGGCTATTCTAAGAGGCAATTTCATAGGACTGAGTACCTACATTAAAAAAATCTGCAGAGAACTCATGTTAGTAACTTAAAATCACCTTTATCTTTAAGAACATCAATAAGACTGGCAAACTTTTCACCAAATTAACTAAAAGACAGAGAGAGAAGATCAACTTAACAAAATCTAGATGGAAGAGGATACAATAACAGACACCAAGGAATAATAAGGACATTATTTAAAAGCCTGTATTCAGCTAAGTTAAAAAATCTAAAAGAACTGGGCAATTTTCTTGAGGTATACAACCTACCAAAGTTAAATCAAGATCAGAAATGCAATTTAAACAGATCTATAACCCCTACTGATATAGAATCAGTCATTAAAAATCTTTCAACCAAATAAAGCCCAGAGCCAAATGGTTTTAGCACAGTATTCTACCAGACTTTCAAATAATAACTAAACCAAATAATTTTTGAAATTACTCCACAAAATAAAAGGAATCTTGGCCAATTCTTTTTACAAAGCCACAGTTACTCTGATATCTAAACCAACCACATAAAGACCCAACAAAGAAAGAGAATTACAGATCAATTTCCCTTATGAACATAGATGCAAAAATACTCAATAAAATACTTGCAAACCTAATCCAAGAATCCACCATGATCAAATAGGTTTCATAACAGAGATGCAGGGATAGTTTAACATGTATAAATCAATAAATGTAATTCATCATATAAACAAACTGAAAGACAAAACCACATGATCATATTAGATACTGAAAAGGCCTTGACAAAATACACCACACATTCATGATAAAAGTCCTGAAGAGATTAGGGATATCAGGGACATACCTCAACATAATAAAGACAGTTTACAGCAAGCTCATACATAGCAAACATCAACCTAAATGGAGAAAGACTCAAAGCATTCCCACTAAAATCAGGAACAAGACAAGGTTGTCCACTCTTTCCATACCTATTCAATATAGTATTGGAACTCTTAGCTAGAGCACTGTGACAACTGATGGAGATCAAAGGGCTACAAATTAAAAAGAAAGAAGTCAAATTCTTTATCCATAGATTAGATGATAATTTACATAAATGACTCTAAAAATTCCACCAGGAAACGCCTACAACTGATAAACACTTTCAGTCAAGTAGCACGGTACAAAATTAACACTCAAAAATCAGTAGCCCTCCTATATACAAATGACAGACTGAGAAAGAAATCAGGGTAACAATACCTTTCACAATAGCCTCAAACAATATAAAATGTCCTAAGGTTACTCTAACCAAGCAAGTGAAATATTTATATGATTAAAAAAAAAAAAAAAACTTTCAGACTTTTAAGAAAGAAATCGAAAAAGATATCAGAAGGTAGAAAGATCTCCCATGTTTATGCATTGTTAGGATTAACATAGTAAAAATAGCCATCCTACCAAAAACAAACAACAGATTCAATGCAATCTCATCTAAATCCTAACATAATTCTTCACAGAATTTGAAAGGACAATTTTTAGTTTTATATAGAAACACACACACAGAGAGACACACACACACACATCAGAATATCTAAAACAATCTGTTGTGGAATATTACTTTAAGGTGTGTTGCATTTGTTTATGTTGTTTATGTTTGTTTAATGATATCAAAATGCGTTTCATTCTTTCATGTTGCACTTGTTTAACTCTGTGAAGCTGTGCTACTTTGCCTATCTAAAACACCTGATTGGTCCAACAAAGAGCTGAATGGCCAACAGCTTGGTGGGAAAGGATAGGCAGGTCTAGCAGGCAGAGGGAATAAATAGGAGGAGAAATTTGGGAAGAAGGAAGAGCAGGAAACAAAGGAGAGGAGGACATGAGGGCAGCCACCCAGCTACACAGCAAGCCACGGAGTAAGAAATAAAGAAAAGTATATAGAATAGAGAAAGGTAAAAGCCCAGAGGCAAAAGTTAGGTGGGATAATTTAAGAAAAGCTGGCTAGAAATAAGCCAAGCTGAGATTGGGCATTCATAAGAAAGAAAAAGATTCCATGTGATTTATTTGGGAGCTGGATGGTGAGCCCCCAAAAGAGCCAAAGAGCTAGGAGTGAAAACAACCACCATCAACAATCCCGAATGATAAAAGAATTGCTAGAGTTCCCACCGTCCCAATCTCAATATGTACAACAGAGCTACAATAATGACGACAACAGCGTGATACTCGCACAGAAACAGATATATTGATCAATGGAATAGAACTGAACACCAAGAAATAAGTTCACACACGTATGGAGAGTTGATTTTTTTTATAAAGAAGCCAGAAATACACCATGTAGAAAAGACAACATCTTTGACAAGTGGTGTTGATCAATTTGGATGGCTGCATCTAGAAAAGTGCAAATAAAGCCACACTTATCATCCTACACAAAACTCAACTCCAAGTGGATCAACGACCTCAACATAAAACCAGACACATGGAATTGATAAGAGAGAAAGTGGAAAATAGTCTTGAACACATTGACACAGGAAATGACTTCCTGAACACTGTAAGCACAAGCACTAAGATCAACAACTAATAAATGGGACCTCATGAAACTGAAAAGCTTCTGCACAGCAAAGGACACCATCATTTAGACAAAATGGCATGCTAGAGACTGGAAACAGATTTTTTAGCAACTTCACATCTGATAGAGGGCTAATATCTAAAATGTATAAAAAAAAAACTAAAACAAGCTAGACTTCAAGCAAACAACCCAATTTTAAAAATGGCATACAGATTTAAACATAGTTCTCTTAAACTTAAACTCAAATGGCTGATAATCACTTAAAGAAAATGTTCAACATCCTTAACCACCAAAGAAATGCAAATCAAAACTACTTTGATATTTCATCTTACACCCATCAGGATGGCCAAGATCAATAAAACAAATAACAGCTCTTGTTGGCAATAATATGGAGCAAGGGAAACACTCCTCCATTGCTAGTGGGAGTGCAAACTTGTACAGCCACTATGGAAATCAGTATGGCAGTTCTTCAAAAAGATGGGACTAGAGATACCTCAAGAACCAACTATACCATTCTTGGGCATATAACCAAAGGACACTTCATCCTACCACAGAGCCATTTGCTCAACCACGTTCAGTACTGATGTATTCATAATAGCCAGAAACTGGAAACAACCAATAGATTAATGGATAAAGAAAATGTGGTACATTTACGCAATGGAAAATCACTCAATGGTTTAAAAAAAAATTAAATCTGCAGATAAATGGATAGAATTAGAAAAAAATCATCCCAAACACAGAAAGATAAATACTATGTCTATTCACTTATTCATGGATGTTAGCTGTTGTCATTGATAAGCAAGCTACAATCCATATAACCACAGAGGTTAGGTAAACAGTAAGGGACTGAGTTGGTGGTGGGTCTTCCTAGGAAGAGGAAACAGAATAGCTAGATGTGAATGGGGATGGAGGGAGAGTAGAATGGGAAGATCTAATAGAGAGGGAGAGGGAAGAGGGAGATGAGAGAGGGAATGTGGGAGCTAAAGCTAAGGACCATTTGAGGGGTGACATGAAAATCTAATACATTAGAAGCTTCATATAATAAGTACATATATGAAAGGGATCTAAATGAAATCTCCAAATAACAAGGAACACAGAGCCCCAACTAGATAAGTCTCATCATAAAATGAAGGTCCAGAATCGGTAATAGTTTACATCTAACTGATTTCTTGGCCAAAGGTATCCTAAAGAAACACCCAAACAAGCCAGGCTATTGTCAAGGGTATTGAGGTCTCTCCACAAATTGACCATAAGGCCCTATTGCTGAAGACAATGCTTATACCATTCATTGAACATGGAGAAATCAAACTGGTGCCTATCTAGAGCCTTCATTCCTACAGACTAATATTCATAATACTGGAAGGTATTATGCACACTCCCAAAAGAGAAATATACATATTAATCCAGCTACAAACCCCTTGATCTACACTGGTGACCTGCCTTCAAGATACACTAGGGCAACAGTGGCACAAGCTTGTAGAAGTAACCAACCAACATCTGATTTGAGTTAAGGACCACTCCATGAGATGGAACCCATCGCCAATGCTGCTTGGCTGTCTAAGAACCTGAGTCTAGATATGACAGAGATCTAGAAGAAAGCCAAATATTGCTGTTCTATTAAAGGGACATGTCAATAAAATGTCTCCTAATGACATTCTGCTATATTCATAGGTTAGTGTCTTGCACAGCCATCATCATAGAAGTTTCTCCTGAAGTAGATGGGAACAAATACAGAGTCATGGCCAGACAATATGCAAAGAGTGAGAGAACTTGGAAAACCCAGATCTAAAAGGAATGTCTCCATCCAATCATTCTTCTCAAGGTTCAGGGAACCCTATGGAAGAAGAGGCAGAAAGATTTTATGAGCCAGAAGGCATTAAGGACACCAAGGAAGCAAAGCCTTCTAGAAACAACAGGTGCACATATGGACTCACAAAGACTGTGGCAACATGCACAAGGCCTCTATGAATGTGCACCAGATGGGGTCTTAGAGCTGAGAGTGGAAGTGGACACATGGCCCCATGCCTAACCCAGAAGCTATCTCCAAATGATAGCCGCTTGCAGATGGAAAATTAGTTTTCTCCAAGGGAGTCTCACTGGAGAAACAAACCATTCTTAAGGGTAGGCATCAGATTCAACTGGATACCAGATGAAAGCAACCAATTGGTAACATTTCAAAAATCAGATACAAGTAAGGACCAAAGAGGGGAAAATATGGTTAACCACTGTACTTAAGAAACCCCTAATACGAAGTAGCATGAAAAGTCTAGATGCAAAAGAATTGAAAATTTGTTTAAAGTGGGCCAGTGAGTTTCTGGCAGGGCTGGAGCCCAGCTGCATAGCTCCTCCAGAATTCTCTAGCAGGAGACAATTCTAATTTCCTCTTCACAGCTCATTTCTATGCTCTCACAGCCATAGTTCATGAGTCTCTTTCAGCAGTATAACTAGCCAAGCTGGACTGGGCTACACAGCAAGAATCCTGCTCCCCAGAAATCCTCCATGGGAGGTTCTTAGAGCTTAAAGTGCAGAGAACCATCACCTAAGTGGTGACAAATACCAAAACCTGGATCATTTGTACACAATACAAACTTATTTCTCATCATGTGAGAGGCTGGCTGTCCAAATTCAAGGTCCCTACAGATCCAGTGTCTGGCAATGGCTCACTTTGCTTCCAAGACTGCTGAGCACTCATATGTCAGAAGAACAAAATGGGGTGCTATGGTTGAGTGTCTATCTCTTCAAAGATTCTTGTTGAAGCTTAACCCCTCACGTAACTGCATTAGGAGGTGATTAAGTCACGAGAGGTCTTGCCTCATAGATGGGGTTAGCACCCTGAGTGGAGGACTCCAGGGAGCAAGCTAATCTCCACCTCCCATCTCTTCCACCAGGTGTGTCTTGTTCTCTTCTCTCTTCTATCTCAAGATGCTGCTGAGAGACTCTATCTTGGAATCAGATGCCAAGACCTCACCAGACATGGAATCAACTAGTGCCTTGACTTTAGATTTCCAACTTCCTAAACTGTGAGAAACAAATTTCTATTCCACGGTGTTTTGAAGAGACTGAGGGAAACACAGGGCCCCACTCCCATGACAGAACCAAAAGACCTTCTAGATCCTTGCCACTATTACATTGGTGGCTGATTCTCACCAATGGAGTCTACCTTCCTTCCTCCCTCCACCCTTCCCTCCTTTCCCTCTTTCCAGTGATGGCTCTTGAGCTCAAGTCCTTGTGTATGACAGGCACAGACACACTCTAATATTTACATTGCAAGCCCTAATATTAATTTCAGATGGACATGACACATCATGCCTCCACAAGGATCTTCTTTGTGCCCAGTCTGATTCAGCCACTGCCTATTGAACAGGCAATTAAAGGAGAATGAACCAATAAGCCAGCCATCTACTTGCTCTGGCACTAATCCAGAAGCCAGTGCCAAGGCAATCCAGCAGAGGAGAAGGGATGTTCTGAAAGAACTAAATAAAAAAGATGCACACACCCTGTGCCTCACGGCAAGCCTACAGCCGTGAAGACCAGCTAATGTCACCATCTCACATAGGTGGCTGCTGCCTTCTCCTCCCTGACCCAAGCAAGCACTATCTGTATCCATCACCATGTAGCCTAAATTGCTTTTTAAAATGCACAGCTCAAATCAGGAAAGCAATATGAGAAATGTTTATTTTCAAAGGGAAAGGGGGAAAGCTTTATCATATAAAGGAAGCCAGAGCTTCCTTGCCCACATTCCAAACCAGCATTTGTTAGGAATGTTGCCACTGGCCCTTTTGTCTGATTAAATGTGTAACTTGATAAGGTAAGCATTTGCTATTTTGACCAGAATGGAATTGTTTGAGAAAAGCCTTTTAAAAAGCTAGTCTAAAATGGTTTAAAGGCATGAATACTGTCTGAGTTAGTCTTTTATTGCTGTGAAGAAACACCATGACCAAGGAGACATATAAAAGTAGACATTTAATTGAGGGCTTGCTTACTTAGTCCATGACCATCATGCCAGGAAGCATGGCAGCTGGCAGGCAGGCACAGCACTTGAGCAGTGGCTGAGATCTTACATCTTATCCACAGACATGAGGCAGAGATCGGGACTGGCCCTGGTGTGGGCTGTTGAAACCTTAAAGCCCACCCCAGTGACACACTTCCTCCAACCAGGACACTTCCTAAACAGTCCACCAACTGGGAACCAAGCATTCAAATCTGAGCCTATGGGGGCCATTCTTATTCAAACCACCACAAATACATTCAAATTTTACCAGGAGAATCCAAAGTCTCAGGAAAGCCAACAACACACATCACTTCCCAGCTGGGCGGCACACTCATCGCCTGCCTGATTCATCTTGGTGTAATAAAAGGTAACAATGAATGAGGACTTGATAGCAAGAGAGAAAGAACATGAAACCCAAACCTGTCATTCAATAGGGCATCACCAAGCTGATGTGCACTGAAGCTTGACAGTCGTACTACAGTGTGGATCTAAAATGTCCCTTAAAGGCTCCTGTATTCCTGGCTTGGTGTCCAGCTTGAGAGGTGATTCAAGGTATTAGAAATGAGGCGTTCTGTTGTTGAGAAGTGTCTGTCCCCTTGAAGGACACTGTGAGACACTGGCCTCTTCCTAGTCACCCTTAGCTTTGTCCCACCACACACTTTGGACCACTTTGGTGTCGTTTTGTCCCAGTCTCAAATCAACAAAGCCAATCGGTCATGAACTGAAACTTCCAGAGCCATGTGCCAAGAGGAACCTTTCCTCTTTATAAATTATCTTGAGTGTTTTGTTACACTAACAGCAAGCTAGTGACTAGCACAGCCTTGCTGTTTCAGAAACACTGAAATGCCTCTGTAGTAAGGTAAACGGCCATTGTCTTAAGCTCTTTCTAAAGCCCAACCTCCTCAGTTCCTTCCTTGGCATCCCCTGAAGCCTTTTCATAAGCATACAATCACAAGACCAGGACTTGCCAAAGAACAGAAGGACACACACACCCCTCCCTGGCTCCAGGCCTGCTCTGCTTTGTTATGACGGCAGTCTGCACTGGCTGCATGGTCTCAGACTCTTTGGAGTCAGATGGCTTAAATATGACCCCGTGTGCATTTCTGAAAACAACCATAATGGATGCTCATTACTGTGGTCCTGAGTCAGCAAGAGAGAGCCGATGGTGTCAGATCCCTCTAGAAAAGAAGGCATCTAAAGGAAAGGTCCTTCTGGAAGTAAGAGCTCTTAAGATTCAAGGAAGCAAAGGCCTACATTTGAAGCGATGAGTTTCCATGGTCTGGCTACATCACATTCATGGAACACTGTGCTCCTTGGAGGGCCCAAACAAATGCATTCTTAGCAGACACAAGTAGCTTCCAAAGTACAGTCACAGAACTGTTAGAAGTACAGTTCTCTGTCCTCCACTAAGACCATGCGAGCCAGAGCCCCTGGAGGTGGGGCCCAGCCATGCCCACACCACAAGACCTCAGATGACATCAGGCAAGCTTCAGTTTGAGAACCAGCCTGCGCCCAGCAATCCCTTGCCTAGCAATGTATGAGATTCCCAGGGAGGCATTCCCCATGTATGATCCCAAGGTCATACATGTAGATTAGATAGCCGGTTCCTATTTGTGGTTGTGGAATTCTGCTTCAGCCAGTCTGCAAACAAATGCATGTGGACCATGGCTGCCCACTACAGCAATCTTTTCAAGCAGAGATAAAAACCAGAAAGCATAACAGCACACATGTGTGCAAAGGCTACTGCTAAGCAAGGATGCTTTACGACTGTCAGAATCACTTTGATCTTTCTCAGTCACCTCCACCCCAGCAGAGAATACTCTTTTCTGTCACCTCTAAACCATATCTATAGCTTTTTAAGGTTTTATTTAAAGTTTTTTTTTCAGATTTATCTTATTTTATATGTGTGTTTTACCTGCATGACCCAGTGGACGTCAGAAGAGGTCAATGAACGCCTTGGAACTGGTATGAAGTATGACTGTGAACCACCAACTGGGTCCTGGGACTGAACGCTCGTCTTCAAGAGCAACCGCCCTCAACCTCTGAGCCATCTCTCCAGCCATATTATCTACAGCATTTAAGAGACAGTATCTCCTAGGAAAGGCACAAAGATACACAGAGAAACCCTGTCTCGGACCAAAGAGACAATAATCTCCTCCCCTCCCAACTTCCTCGAGGACATGGGGTAAAACTTGCTCAAATTTGTATCTCTGGGACTCCTGTCACTGAGCACGCAGTCAACAGTGTTCAATTGTGCAAGAGCAAAATAAGAGGCAGCCATCACATGGGTTGCCCTCCAGCACCTGGTGGCCTACAGTAATCATGGCCATGTAAACATGGAAATATAATAGTGAATTATAAAAAGAAACTATGAAAAGGTTATAAAAAGGGAGTGATTTCTGATAAAGAAAAGTAAGTTCCAAGAAGTAGAATACTACAAATTGCTGGTCCTGTGATGTGAGCATGAACTGGGTCAAGGTGGGTGAGGAGCAGAGAATCCCATCCCTGTGACTGACTGAGAAGTCCTTGCACTCCCTATTCACTGGCAGCATGACAAGAAGGCTAAAGGAACCTGTGCATCTTTAGATTTCAAGCATGTGTTTCAAAACGCTGGCTCGGGATACCGACAATGGGCTCTGACAGCCTTCCTAGACCATCATGAAATGCTTTATCAGCCATTCCTGTGAGTCCTCATGTAGAACCCGGGATAGAGGTAAATGCAGGTGGCACATGTGTGGACAAGATAACTCCTGCCATGGGCAACTTTCCTGAGCCTTGGAGGACCAGCTTGCCCTGGCCCCAGGTTTCTAGTGTCCCCAGCTATCTGTTTGTGACTAAGAAAGCTGCTCTGCTTCTCTTGTCTCCTGAGTGTACATTCAACACTCAACACACTAGTGCCAGTGGGTTGATATCTATGAAGGATGTCACCGGAGTGCCTTGAGTAAACCCCTGAGATTGACCCTGGCTCATGGTGAACCTGCTTTTTGGTTGTCTGTCTGAGAGCAGATGAAAAAGCAAATGCACCCAGGAGAAAGGCAGGCTTTCACCCACAGCTCAGAGCTAGAGTTAAAAATTCACCAAAACATCAGCCTCAAAATCCAGTTAGTAAGAGTAAAGAGCAGAGACCATGAAGAAAAGCATGCACCCAAGAGCAACTGTGTGGTTAAAGGTTATCTGGGGCTACCTGGGGTCAAGGGCAAATTAGCCCAGGATCCTAGAGGCTAAACCCAAGAGCCAGAAGTTAGGGTGACATAATAAAACACCAAGACCTTCCCTTACACAAGTTTTAAAAGTATTATTATGTGTCATTGTACAAAGTAAGTGGTTATCATGGCACTTTCATATCACTATACATGTGTATACTTTTATACATGTGTATACATGTATACATGTATTACATTCTGTTCATGAGAGATAATGTAGTATTTGTCTTCCTGAGCCTGGCTTATTTCACTTAACAGGATAATCTCCACTTCTATTAATTTTCCTGCAAATGACAGAATTTCATTCTTTTTACAGGTAAGTAGAACTTGATTGTGTACATACATCACAATGTATTTATCCATCAATCTATTGACAGACTTCCGGGTTGCCACCCTAACTTGGCTATTAACAAATAGTGCCACAGTAAACATGAGTACATTGGTTTGTCTGTGGTGCATGGTTTAGAATCCTTCAGGTACAGTACCAAGGCCTTTTTCTGAAAGATAATGCCTACTGTGGCCATGTCGGAGTTGGACCAGTGCCAACTGAGGAGCGTCCGGAAGAAGGATGACAAGTGTAGGGGGGAGAAGACCCCTTCCCTCTGTCAGTCCCAGCCAGCTCAACAGCTGGGGCCTGACAATCAAACTGAGAACTGGAAGATTTCAATCTTAAATTTTTAATTGCATGTTGATGCATGCACATGGAGTTTTTTCATACGTTAAGAAAGGGAAAGAGCCAGAGAAAGACATTGTCTACAGAACTTACATACCCTCTCAACAACAAATGATAACTGTACAGTTTCAACGAGATCAAGAGAAAGGAAGGCTTTCTAGGGTCAGTAAAGTGGAAGAAAGAAAATCTTCAGGGAAAGCAGTGGAAGATAAGGATTTCTCAGTAAGGTTTATCATCAGGTCCCTTGATGCTCTAGGATGCTGAGAGTCCATTGGAGTCATCTTCACAAATGGCCATTCATGTCCTCTTTTTAGTTAATAAGGGCAAAGCAGCTAGCTTTTCTTCTGTGTCTGGTGTTTTTTAACTCCCTCAGCTTGGGACATCCTTTCATCCCAATATGCTGTCTCAAGGCTATGGTCAGGTTTGGGACATCCTTTCATCAAACAGACACACATAAGGGTGGCACATTCAGTAGGGCTCCAAACCTGAGGAGTCTGTATCTAGGCTACCTCATTGCCTGGCCAACAGTCTGTCTCCCCTTTCCTCTGCCTGCTCTGACTAGAGGACCCTGCAGGTACTGGAGTCAAGTCTACTGGAAACTGCTAGATTCTAGTCAGACTTAGGCTTCATTTGTCTTGGTTTTCTGATTGCTACATCATTGCTACAAAACAGTAACATTTTTTATTACGGACTAGATTGCAGATACTGAGAACTTCACAAAGCAACTGCCAGGCTTATGAACTCTCCTAGAGCAGCATCTTTGCTGACACCAGCCTCGGTCCAACTCCTCTGAATCAATCCTAACTTCCATTGAGGTCCCATCCCCTGGACCAGTCAAATTGCCCTATCACTCTGTCGGTGGTCTTGCTGGGCACTAACCACAAGCCCAGGCCATCTACAGTCCATAACGTAGACTGAGACAATAGAAACTGTACATTAAAACCTTTGTAACTGGCTTTCGTTTTTGCTGTGTTAGTGACTGGACCCGGGTTTGCATGCATTAGGAAAGAGTTACTACTCTTCCTGCCTTTACAATCCATTTTTAAGGTGATGACAACAGTTATACTGACCATTCATTTGATTGCTCAACAGCATCCCAAAGAATAAAAACAGCATTTATGGGAAAACCATCAAAAGCCAGGCAGCTCGCAGGTTGTCTGGTATCTCTCCATCCTGAGAAGGTGCTCCCACTTTATAGGTTGATTGATTGACTTTTGAGAAGGTTCATAGCTTTCCTAAGATTTCATGGCCAGTATCTGGAAATTCAACCTCCATCTGCCTGGTGCTGAAGCTTGGACCCAAGGCTTGGAGTTAAATGGTCAAGAACTGACTACTGAGCATCTATTACAGTCCAGGTAAGTACACAATGAAGTCAATTTTGAATTTTTCCCTCAAGCAATGAAAGGTGTCAAGTTTAATCTAAATACTTTTGAGGAGGTGTTGTTTTTTTTTTTAAATAATCATAAACTCAAGCATGGTATCAAGTGCCGCAGTGACTTAGAGAAAAGAAAAATTATCCATCTTGATTATCAGGGAAGCAGGCACCACCAACGAGGACCACTGAGATGGGATGGGATGGACATGTGTGAACCGGTAAAGGCACAGCTTCTCTCACAGCATCCCCAGCCCTGCTGAGTCTGCAAGGGCATCGGTGAGCATCTCTACTCTCCAGACAGGGGACCTGGCATGGTGCTCCAATCACATTGCTCAATATCAATGGGTACACCCAGGGTCATCCTGCACTGGAACAAGTGCATTTGATAGTCTTATTTTTAAACCATGTACTTGTAATTGCACATTATGATGGATTGCTGCCCACTGACATATCACAAACCATTTTCTTAGCTTCAAATACTTGATGAGGACAATGTAACTGTCACACAATATCATTTCCCTGACCCTAAAACTCACCTAAGGCAGCCTGAGCAAGGGTCCCCATGAGCTAAGGGTTTCTTCAGAATGGTCTCTGAATGGCACCCTGCAGGGGCAAGAACCTCAATAGATTATTTCCCTAAGACAAAAAACAATCCATTAAAAGGCTTCAACTCCAGCTATTGTTACCACTGGTTGAACTCCTAATGATATTCAAAGCATGAGATTGAAGGTCAAGTGACCTTCTGTCCCTCAAGGACCCACATGGAATGGGAACAAGGATGCAGAGCAGTTGTTACTAGATCTTATCACTGGCTTTATCCCTTATCAACTCCAATGCTGTTACTTCTGCAGAACATTAAGAATTTCTTGGGGAAAGAGATTATGAGTTTTAGCTTGTTTGACCTACTCACAGCCTGTTGCCTGGCACAGTAGAGGCCTTCAGCAAAGGTTGCCAAATGATGAATAAAATGAGTAGACAATGGGAGAATTGATAGATAATGGATGAACGGGCAGGTAAACAAAGAATGCACAAATGCAAATGAGCTTAGGGTGGGGAGAAATCATGGCTCACGAAAGCATAAGGAAGGAACTTGGCTTGGAATGGATTTATTCATAATGAGGCAGTGCCTCTCTCTGCCTCAGTGGTTCTGTCAGAGCCAGGATTTGTCTCAGCAACACAGGCCTCTCTGCCTCATCTCACTGTAGGGCTCAAAACAATGGAGTGGTAACTAACAGAGTAGCTCCAAGTTTCTCTCTGGCGTCCCCCAGCTTGTCTCCGAATCCCTTCACTCTTCCACAGGTGAGAGGAACACCTTCTGAAAGCTCCCTCTTAAAAGAATGGAATTGCCATTCATCAAGCAAAAGCAAAACCAAGACCACTGGCCTGTCTTGGGCCCATTGACCAAAACCCAAACCCAAACCAGTGGCCTGAGAGATATTGTCTCCTAAGGCAGCCTGTGTCCATGTTCTTCCTATGACTTGTCCTCACCCACCTTCAAGACACCTCAAGTTCTCCCCAGTCCAAGCATCCGTTCCTCTCTAGAGTCTGGACCTTGCAAGGAGGCTCTCTTAGTTTGGGTTTTTATTCCTGTGAAGAAACACCATGACCATGGCAACTCTTATCAATAAAACATTTAATTGAGGGTGTGGCTCACAGTTCAGAGGTGAAATCCATTATCATCATGGCGGGGAGCACAGCAGCATGCAGGCAGACATGGTGCTGGAGCTGAGAATCCTACATCTTGCAGAAAGTTGAATGAGACCCTGAGTGTCCTGAGCATAGGAAACCTCAAAGCCCACCCCCACAGTGACACACTTCCTCCAACAAGGCCATATCCACTCCAACAAAGCCACACCTCCTAAGAGTGCCACTCCCTATGAGATTATGGGGGCAATTATATTCACACTACCACAGAGGCCCTGCTGTTGGCTGTTACATGCTGTGTTTTCTTTCCTTGTTCATGCTGTGCAAGTTACATTTCCCTGCTGTGAGCAAATACCCAAGGAAGCAACTTAAAGGTGGGTTTGCTTTGGCTCATGAAGTACACATGATTAGGCAGAAGCTTCACGGACAGTGAGTATAGTGGAGAGTAGCTGCTCACCTCAAGGACAAGATACATCCTCCAGGGATACACTTTTAGTGACTTCTTTGAGCTACACCTCACTTCCTACTTCCCACTATCTCTAAACACACTATCATATTATAAATCCATCAACTAATTAATCCATTAATTAAGTCAGGGCAAACACGATCCAATCTTGTCCCAACACTGCATTGGTGACAAAGCCGTCAAAATGAGATTTTTAGGGTCATTTCACATCCAATCCATACCACGTATTATGTATTTCTGTGTTCATGCCTCAATCTATCATCAGTTCATGTCAATGAACCTTCATAAAGTGAAGGAAATTTCTTCCCCTTATCTGCCCCATCATCCTCATTACCATGACTTCCTCCTCCATCTAAGAAACCTCATGGGTAGACTGTGTTGTTTCTTTATATTGCTGAGTACTATCACACAGATCACATATACTATCACATAATAAAGCAGTGTGGTAAGTGAAAGCAGCCAGACAACAAAGGCATGGGGTGATCCTACCTATAATTCCGGCTCTCTGGAGGCAGAAGCAGAAGGATTGAGGCCAAGTTTAAGGCCAGCCTAGTCATCATATCAAGCTCCAGATGGAGCTATATAGTGAGACTCTGTTAAAAAAAAAATACAAAATAAAGATTGCCTATGACATTTGGTAAAGGCGAAAACTAAATTGTACATTTAAAATCCTGAATTAAATAACTCAAAAAAGAGACTCTAACTCAAATCTTCTTAAAAGGATACCATCATGCTAACAAAATGACTCAATAGATAAAGGCCTGTGCCACCCAGTGATAGCCTGGCAACCTGAGTTCAATCATTGGAACTCACATCAAGCAGGAGAGGAACCAGCTCCACAAAGTTGCCCTCTGACCTACACATGCCCTCCTCATACACGCATCACACACACACACACACACACACACACACCACATATCACACACACACACACACACACACACACACACACACACACCCTCACACACACATACTCTCTCAATAAAATTTTTCAAAATAATTTTTTAATTAAAAGCTACAAGCACATGCCAAGCCTGGTCTCTGCTCCAAGTGTCCATGTATCCTTGTTAAGTCCCCAGCAATTAATTATGCTTTGTGGAAGCCTCCATGGTTACCTTGGAAGAGCATTTATTTCTATCATTCCTTTCTCCTATGCCCAGGTCTTATCTTTCAAGCTACAAGGCAAATTCTTTGGAAACAGAAACAATGCCCCCTTTATCAATGAGAAACAAATTTTATATCCTTTATCACCCTCTGACTCCAGGCCACTGCTTGACACATTAGGAATGAAAAATATTCAATAAATCTTTGGAGGTTTGAGTAAGAACTCACTAGATAAAGATATTTTTGGTACTTCTTGGCAAAGCTGAACATGATAAACAAGGTCACATGTCTCTATCTGTCACCAAATGCAGTGGTTTCTGAAGTCACTCAGGGCAGCAAAGTCCCTCACCCATGCATCTCATCTCTCCTACTCTCTACTTGATTTAACACTGACCTGAGAGAGGAGGCTGAAGGTCTCCCAGTGAGTCTGGTCCACTGGGGCCTTGCCTCACCGAGAGTGTTGAGTTTGTCTAAGCTGACACCCTATGTTCAGTCCATCTTCCTATATCCTCAGCTAATGAATATTCATTAAGTCCAGATTTAATATGTTAAGGGGAACATATGAGAAAAGCAAAATTCAAATCAATAAAATCGTATTTCTGCTTTAATATCATAAAATCTAACAATTTCTGCTTTATTTCCTTTGCATCTGAAATGTTGGATTTTCCCAATGGAATTTCAGGGAATGGAAAAGCAGAGGAGACAATCATCAGAGGGGAGCAGCAGCTACAGAACTGGAGAGAATCTTTTGCCTGCTAAACATTCAATGTGGGGGTGGGGGGGGGCGGAGGAGGGGTAGTAAACAGGCATATAATGAACTTCAAAATTAAATACAAAAAAAGAAATCATCCAATCAGTGAATTGAGCTTATAAACTGAGTAGTCCTCAAAGAAAGAAATACAAGTGACAAACAGATATTTGAAAAAACTAAAACTAGACCCATAAGACCATACAGACACCCTAGGTGTATGCCCAGAGGACTCTGAGTCAACACACACAGAGACGTACACAGGTCCATGTTTATTTTTAACAGCTGGGAGGTATAACCAGCCTAGATGCCCATCAACAGATGAGGGGATTAAAAAAGTGTTACCTGAGCATAATGAAATTGTATTCAGTTGAAAAGAGAAAGGAAATCATGACATGTGAGGAGAACTTGATGGAACTGGAGATCGTGTTATGTAAAATAAGCCAGACTTGAAATAAGGAACCTAGATTCACGTGTGTGTGTGCGTGTGTGTATGTGTGTGTGTGTGTGTGTGTGTGTGTGTGTGTGTGTGTGTGTGTGTGTATGAGAGAGAGACAGACAGACAGAGACAGACAGAGAGAGACAGAGAGACAGAGAGAGACAGAGAGAGACAGAGATGGAGGGAGAATGGGGACTGTAAGAAGTGAGGAAGAAGTCTAAAGAGAGGAGGAGCAGGAATAAGGGAATAATGGAATGCATGTGATGTGAAAGCAGAAGTTATGATTTGAGGGAGGAAGGGAGGGAGAGAGGGAGGGAAACAGCCAGGGGATGTGGGAGGGCCATGAAGCGGGCAAAACAAAGTCTAATGACACACACGTGTGAAGATGTACGCTAGCCGAAGGAGTGGATTAAAATGAGGAAATAAATCAATAAGCCGGGGTTCCTTTTTCCTGCTTATCTTCAGTTTGGAGAAGGAAAGCAAAGACTTCCGGCCCACACAACTGTTCGCTTGGTCACATCATTTATGAGGCAATGTCTTGATTGATCTCCCATGGGGAGCAGACAGCTTGTCCTGTATCATTGATCGCCCTGTGGCTGCAGAATGATCCCTCCATATCACAGAACTCTGAGACCCCCTTATTTGGTTGATTGGATCTTTCTTAGCCTTCTTAGCAAATCAGTTTTCACTCCAACAGGTCGTCAAGCCGGCACTCTTCAGCACTCTTACGGAGATCCTCAATACAGTACAGGCTGCACACGGTTCCCGGGACACCCTCGGGGCCTCAGACTCTCCCTCCAGAGGCAGGCAGCCTTCCAACCTTTCACTGAGACGAGGTCCTACCTTCCTTCCTTCCTTCCTCCTCTCCCTCCCTGTCCCTCCCCTCTCTCCTCCTTCCTGCTGTCAGGGACCATATCAGATAGAACAGTGGTTTTTCAGGCTGTGCCTTCTCCTGAGAGACTATGTGTTACCAGCAGCATTTAACTCCATTTTGAGTCCAAACCCAGAGAAAGGATGACCGTTCCCGTAACCGGCACCATCTATCTGGTTCCCACAGGCACACACCGGTAACTTACTTCTAAAACTAAAGAGCGCCACCCTAGAAATGTAACTGGGGCTGTATGGGTAGAAAGAGGTAGTGAAATCTTATCAGGACAACCAGGCCTGGGAACCTTCCAAACCGATTAGACGGAGGAAAGGGTGAAGCACTCTCACCTGGACCCTATGAAAGGGAGGAGCCCTGTCACCTTGATGACGACAGCTCCTACGGATCCGTCATTTTACCACTTGGTATGTCTGCCAAGGCACCAACAGGCAGAGAACTCCTGACTGACTGTCTCAGGGGCGGCTTCAATTCAGCTTGGTCTCCATTATTGACATGGACCATCTGAATGGCTATCCGTCATTATGTCTAGTCACCCATCTGGACATGGTCCCACCCTTCACCTCTATAGTCTCGACAGGCCTGCATTTCACTGCTGCAACTACGTTTGACACCAAGGATTAACCCAGCCCTGGCTCTGGCTTGCAGCTAAGCTCCCAGCAGACTGGCAGCATGCTTCTCACCCTAGTCCTTCACAGTCTGTCCCTGCAGCCCCATCAGCCTTCTGCCGCCTTCAGTCGGGCTCCTGGAAGCTCCTTGAACTTGGCTATAGCCTCTTTAACCCTTTGTAGCCATTCTGTAGTACAGACAAAAGGACAGACAGATGACTGATAGACAATGATACATGATTGATAGACAGATGATAGGTTATGGATGATTGATAGATGACAGATAGATAATGGACAAATAATTAATAGATGTTAGACTATAGATATATGATAGGTGATAGGTAGATAACAGATAAGATAGATAGATAGATAGATAGATAGATAGATAGATAGATAGATAGATATTTACCTTGTAGTATGTAATATGTTCCAACCAACAATTAATCCTAGTAGTTAAGATAGGAACATAAGCAAAAACTGTTTGTCTTAGCTGGTATCAAGGGTAGCTTGTAAAGCCATTGTTATTCAGCAAATTCTGACACTATAAAAATACACAAATGTGTCCCTCTCAGGATAGGGGCCTTGAAATGAGTTGGTATTGAGATCTGTTACTGATACCCCTTTTAGAGATCAGCAAGGCATATGCGGCAGTGGTCTTGTGCTTGCCCCGGAAATGATGCCAACTGCCACTGAACATGGGTTCTGCTAAGGAAACACCACCAACAGGTCACCTGGAACCCACAAACAATCGGGATGTAAACTCCGCCACCCTGGAGTCTCCTGGAAGAGCAGACACAAGCATTAATAGAGGTGAATGTACATAAACGAGAGAGGAAGGCATTAGGACATGAAAATACACACCACTTCCGCCCTGCAGCTCAGACGGATTTGTGCTATTTTCAGCCCTGCTAATGAGGCTCATGGCTGTTACACTGCCCTGGAAATCCTCCATTGCTTTCTAGGTAGAACCAGCTCAGCAACATTTTCTCTGGTTACGGTAGTGCCCTTAGTCCCAAGCACAGAATGATCCTCTTTGCTTTGCTTTCAGGGGGCTAGGAACATCAACATCCCTGTGATTTGAGAGAAACACACAGATTGAGTCCTGTGTTTATAGGACAAGACAGGAAGGCAGAAGATCACTCAGTAACATGCACTTCATGGAAATTATGAAGAAAATGTGACACCATCATACTGTTGCAAAACCTGGTGGCCCTGCCTTCTACCTTTAGTAAGTAGAAGATGGGAATGGCTGGATCCCAGAACACAGACAAGAGCAGCTTTACTGAAAGGTCAGTGTGAAGGGAATCAACTCAGCCTGCTTCCACATCCACTCCAGCAGCCAGAGGTTACTTAACAAGACTCTGCCTGATCACCGAATTTAAGTTTAACAAAACACCATAAGCAGGTAGTAAAGATCCGATGCTATGTAATGCTGTGGTAATGACTGGACTGTCCCCAAGATGCTGATCCATGCAGAGTTCAAATGGCACAGAGAGGCAAAAGCATAGATTCAGATGCAATGAGAAGTGTGTGTGTGTGTGTGTGTGTGTGTGTGTGTGTGTGTGTGTGTGTGTTGGAGGGGGGTTCAGTCCCTGGGCCCCTAGCATCTTATTCTGGAATATCACACCACCATATTAGTAGCCATTGCTTCAATAATTGATTTTTATAATGATAAGCAACACTAAGTCTTGGATAATAGCAAATGCTTTATAGATGTTATCTTGCTTAAGTTGCTTATTGGCCACTTTTTACAGACAGGAGACAGTCAGACTGAGAGAATTAGTAACTCCCCTGAGGATACTTAGGAAGTAAGTTGTCAGGGTCATCTGGGTAATGTAATTGCCTGAATTCAAAATCCACTTCAGCCAAAATCAGACAAAAATAGCATCATGGGAAGCACCCATTCCAGAAAAAGGAAGTAAAGAGGACAGACTAAGAGAAACACCTGACATGGCTGATATGACCCATAACGCACTGAGAAAGGGCTACACTTCAACAATATGTCAGCCTTTTTAAACAGGGACGCTGTTTCCTATGGTGGGATTCCCTTCTGTTTACAGGATCAAGTGCATTGTAAACAAGACACAAGGGCCAGGGGAGGGGCAATGAGCAGCCAGGCTCCGGGGACGAGTCTCATCCGTGTACCCCAACAGGTGATGCATCCCACCCAACCCTGCGCTCACGAAAGACACTGTGCATGGTCCCTGCAGCTTTTCTTTGCACCTTCCAGGGGCCCTAGACTTCAAGAGAAAAATGGAGTTCTAGAATCATAGGTAATTGCTGTGCATGAAAAGGGGGTATGATTCACACATCAAAAAAACTCAAATATCAAAGTGGTTAGAAAAGACCATCTCATGTCTAACTCATCTTCTCCAGGGCAGGAACCAGGCACCAATATTCAAAACTATCCCACCTTCTCCAGGACAGAAGCCAGGCACCAATATTCAACACTATCCTATAGTTACAAAAAAAAGAGACTAACTTTTGGAAGAAAACTTAATAGCCTCTGGTAACTGGAGAAGGAAAAACAGAAATGTGAATTAAGAAGCAGCCAAGCCAAGCCAAGTAATTTGTCCAAAACAGATGGAGACAGAGAAAACAAAAGGGAATCTGGGGGGAGAATGGTGTCTGGGAAGCCTCATGGACTTCAGGAAGGGAAACCTTGAAGTTGTGAGACTTGAAAAGTTCTCCAAAGACAAGGACAGAGACAATCCTCAGGCTTCAGAATGGGAAGAACAGCTCCATCACTGGAGGCTGACTAATCTGCAGATCAGCCCAGTTCAAAGGAAGGAGAATGAGGACACAGATTCCACTCCGCACACCTAGGGCAGACGATAACAGAGCAGTACCTCTGCAGTGCTTCAGGAAAGCAGTGGAGAGCCTAGATCCCATAAAAACAAAACCATCGCTTGACTATGAGAACGTCCAAAGCGTTTTCTATGACACCAAGACTCGAACTCCACGTTGGGGACTGGGGATACAGCCGGTGGGTAGAGGGTTTGTCTAGTGTATTCCAGCCTCAGAACTGCATACATCATGTATGGTCTCACCTCTGTACCCCCAGTAGTCAGGAGGTGGAGATGGGAAAACCTGCAGTCCAAGATTATCCTCAGCTATAAAGTGAGTATATGGTGAGTACAATGCCACATAAGATCCTTTCTTGAAAGAAAGAAGAAAAAAAACAGAAGCAGACACATACTACTCACATCGTCACGGAATCCCTGAGGGCCTGTGTGACAGGAAGAACAACACACAGGGAAACATTGCCAAGAGAAGGGGAAACTGTTAAACAGAAAGTTAATACCTTTCTGGAACCAAGTCAGGTAACTGACAAGAAATTAAAATAGGACACATGAGACAGGCACGCAGTAAAACATGCCAAAGTGTCCATCTCCCTTTTGTTGAGGGGTTACTAGGGACAAGAAAACAGATACTAAAAACTTCCACTGATAGGAACAAAAATGTGTGTGTGTGTGTGTGTGTGTGTGTGTGTGTGTGTGTGTGTGTGTCTGTGTGTGACACTATGTGTGTGTCTGTCTGTCTGTCTGTGTCTGTGTGATGCTTAGTTTTCATTGTCCACCTGATTCAAGCTAGAATCACTTGAGAAGAGTCTAAGTGAGAAATTTTCTCCATCAGCTGGCCTGTGGGCATTCCTAGGCTCCGGTCCTGGAGAGCAGAGTATTAAGCATGCTGCTCTTGACTGTGGGTATTATGTGACTCATCGTTTCAAGCTTCTGCCTTGACTTTCCCACAGTGACAGGCTGGAACCCGGAATGGTAGGCTAAATAAAACCCTCCAACCCTAAGTTGCTTTTTAATCGGGTTACTTTATCCCAGTAGCAAAAATGAAACTAGAGAGTGTGTGTTCATAGTTTCAGAACATCCCCTAAAAGAATAAGTAGATGCGAAAACGTTTCAAAAGGCCAAGCAAAAAATACTAAAGAAAAACGTAAATACCAAACACATAAAACAAAAATTGATAAATGTGAATTTTTTGTGAATTTTGTTAAGCTGGGCTCTTATTAAAATTAAAAACATCATATGGGGTTGGGGATTTAGCTCAATGGTAGAGCCTGGGTTTGATCCTCAGCTCCACATACAAAAAAAAAATTAAAAACATCTACATGTCAAGAAGTCACCATTACGTTAATGAAAAGTAAACCGAAGAGCTAGGAGAAAGAAATTGGAGAAATGTATCTCTAATAAAAGACTTGAATGTTAAACATATAAGGAACTCTTGAAAATTGCTAATAAGAAAACAGCTCAATTTCAAAAGGAGTGAAATATTTGAATGGATGCTTCAGCAAAGAAAGGTATACATATGGCAATTAAGCATGGAAAGATGTCTACCATATATTGTCAGGAAGTTGCAAATTAAAAGAACAGACTACTAATACACGCCTTTTGAGTGGCTAAAATCCCAAATAATGACGATGCTAAGGCTGGGTGAGGATGTGGAATGACGTGAATTCTCAACAGGAGTGCAAAATGGTACAGACGCTTTGCAAGGCAACAGATGCTCTCACACAGCAAAATACTCCCACCAGAGGGCCCAGCCATTTTGCTTCTGTTATGAAAACTTATGTCCACACAGAAACCTGCACACAAGGTCTGAAAGCAGCATTACTCTCAACTCCCCTGACTTTGCGTGCTTTCCATTGCTGTGATAAACACTGACCAGGGGCAACTTAGGGGAGAAAAGGGACTATTTCACCTACAGCTTGCAGTCTATCATTGAGAGAAGTTAGGGCAGGAACCCAAGCAGGACCCAGGAAGGAACACTGCTTACAGGCTTGCTCTCTGTGGTTTGCTCGGCTTGCTTTCTTGTATAACCCAGGACCACTTGCCCAGGGGTGGTATCACCCATCATGGGCTGGACCCTCTCACATCAATCATTAATCAAGACAATGTCCCACAGACTTGCCTACAAGGCCAGTCTGGTAGAAGCAATTCCTAAGTTGAAGTTCCCTTTTCCCAGATGACCTTGCTTATGTCAACTTGACAAAAGCGAAATCAAACCACTAGCCAGCACATTCCACCACTCTGGATACAAGCAAGACGTCTCTCAATAGATGAATGGACAAATATCCAGATAATGAACTGTTGTTCCAGAACAAAAAAAAAAGAAATTGCCAAGCCAGACAAAACAAGGCGAAGCATGAAGTACATCTGACAAGGTGAAAGTGGGCTACAGTAGTCTGAGCGGCTAGACTGCATGACTCCCAATGTGTGACATTTGCAGAAGGCAAAACCATAGAGATGTAAAATACACAGTGGCTCTTGAGGGGTCAGGAAGGATGGTGGGACAAATGAGTGGAACACAGGGACCTTTAGGACAGGGAAACTATTCTGTATGACACTCTTGTGGGGATACATGCCATTATACACATCTGTCACAACACAAAACTACAAGTCTGACCTCATGTCACTACCACTAACATCATGGTGCTGACACTGCAATGTGACACTATGATGTCATCACACATCCTCAGTTTATCGCTACTATTGTGGTCCCCAGCATATCCCTCATGCATAAAAAGTCTAGATGAGAGACTTATAACTATAGATTGCCCCCCCTTCTCTGTGTATCTTCAGCCTCACTCTATCTCCATGCTCATAATCTTAGATTCCCTACTGAAACCCTCACACTACAGTTACCTGTTCATCATATCTGGGACTCCTAGATCCTGAGTGCAAGCACACTAACCACCCGCTACTCAAGATGTGTTAACGACACATAATCACACAACGTTGCCTGGTTACTGTGTTTGCTATCACATCCCAACAAAACCTTATGAATGTGATTTAAGAGTAATCTCTAAGCTCCCTGAATCCTGAATGACTAAAGCATTTTAGCATTATCCCTTGTAATAAAACCTGCCTTTGTCTTCTCCACAAGACTTGGGGCTGCCAACAGCTCCAGTGTGTTTCCAAACAGTATTGGTCCACTTTCTGTTGCTCCACTGAAATATTTGAAGGTGAATAACTTTAATTTGAAAAGAGGTTTATTTAACTCACAGTTCTGGTGGTTCAGGACCTCAAATAAGCTCTGGTGAGGACCTCATGATGGATAGTATTACAACGGCAGGTATGCATGTGCAAAGGAGAGTCACAGGGGGTGAGACGAAGCAAGAGAGGCTGCTGAGCGTCCAGGGTGTTCCTTTATGGCAACCTTCTGGGAGAACCAACTTAGAGGTCACGCAAGAATGACTTCAATCTCTTCTGAGGGCACACCCTCAAGGACTTAAAGATGCTCTGCAAAGTCCCATGTCACCACATCGCCACACTGAAAATCAGGCTTCAAACATAAGAACCCTGGGAGGACAGACTCAAACCACAGCAAATTTATTCAAGGGTTTCCCCCCCACTTTGGAGTTTACTTCCTGCATTTTTCTGTTACATTTTTTGAGAAAGTAACACAGTTAGGAGATGTTCATGGAGATGGAATGAGTGGGTTAAAACATGTTCCTCTAGAAAGCAAGCCCAGCTCAACATTAATTGGTGACTAGAAAAGAAACTACATCCGAGACAGCCACTGGTATTGAAGGAGATTGGTGACTGGACAGTGAAGATGCGGTGCTGTTCTCTCTACATGGTGCCATGTGAGGTCGTGAGTCCTTTATCCCATGAATTCATAGTTTATCATATTCACTTATCTCTACAAGTCTTGGCTGATGATATAAGACGATAGTCAACGACTCAAGCAGTTTGATTTCACCAGAGACTGGGTTCAAAGAAACAGAATAGAATTTCACAGTACTATGACCTAGTTTATTTTCAAAATTAAAATAGATTGTGCCCAAGGAGATTTCATATAAGGTAAGAAGATAAAAGTATCCCTGGAAGGAATTCTGGAGGAATCTAAGAACATGGGCTCTGATGTCTTCCCTGGGAAGAAGCTGAGAACCCTAGGCAAGTGTCTGCAACCCACCCTCCCTCAGCCTCAGTTTCCTACTTGAATCATTTAACATTAGGAAGTATACAACTCCAAGAAAAACAGAGCAGAAATGTTTCAACCAGACACAACTCATGAACCCCTTGTGGCTACGGTCACCTGCACAAAGCCTCCTTTGCAGCTGTGGTCACCTGCACAAGGCCTCCTTTGCAGCTGTGGTCACCTGCACAAGGCCTCCTTTGCAGCTGTGGTCACCTGCACAAGGACTCCTTTGCAGCTGTGGTCACCTGCACAAAGCCTCCTTTGCAGCTGTGGTCACCTGCACAAAGCCTCCTTTGCAGCTGTGGTCACCTGCACAAAGCCTCCTTCGCAGCTGTGGTCACCTGCACAAGGCCTCCTTCACAGCTGTGGTCACCTGCATAAGGCCTCCTTCGCAGCTGTGGTCACCTCCACAAGGCCTCCTTCACAGCTGTGGTCACCTGCACAAGGCCTCCTTCACAGCTGTGGTCACCTGCACAAGGCCTCCTTCACAGCTGTGGTCACCTGCACAAGGCCTCCTTTGCAGCTATGGTCACCTGCACAAGGCCTCCTTTGCAGCTATGGTCACCTCCACAAGGCCTCCTTTGCAGCTGTGGTCACCTGCATAAGGCCTATACTATAACAAGATAACAAGACCAGTCAACATTCAGCAAGCAGCACTAACTGGACTAGTGGGTTACAAAAGGGGGTACATGAAGGTGGAAGGGGACAAGTGGCAGGTATCCAGGGAGAGGATGAGAGAGAACTAGAGGGGACATGATCAATTTGACATGCATAAAACTGTCAAAGAGTAGTAAAGAGAACGCTTGAACCTGGTCTGTAATGGTCCAACAAAAACACAACAATTGCTATAAACAAATTTTAATTTTTGTAACACTTGATTTTAAAATGCCATGATTATATCTAATACCTTGTATACTAATTTTTTAAATTTCTAGTAGACATACAAAATAAAAGAAAAATTACAAGTCAGACATGTTGATGCTTGCCTTTAATCCCAGCACTTGGGAGGCAGAAGTAAGTGACGCTCTGTGAGTTCAAGGCCAGCCTGGTCTACAAAATAAATTCCAGGCCAGTCAGGGCTACACAGTGAGACTGTGCCTTAAAAACAAACAAAAAAAAGTACAATTACATAAAACAATTAATTAATACATTTTATTTAACTTGATATAACCAAAATAGTTTTTCACCATGTAGTAAACAGAAGAAAGTATTATGAGTAATGCATGACCAATACATGAATGATGAATAACTTTCATATATATACATATGATATATATCATAATATATACATATGTGTATTATGTGTGTATATATCATAATATATACATGTGTATGTATATGTATGTGTGTGTGTGTGTGAGTGTGTGTGTGTGTATGTGTGTATATATTGCTGTGTAGACTAGGCTGGATGGAGCTCACAGAGATCCATTTGCTTCTGCTTCCTGAGTGCTGGGATTAAAGGTGTAGGCCACCATGCCCCACAAATTTCCTTTCTCTACTAAGTCCTGGAAATCAGTATGTATTTCACAGTACAGTACAGCTCTGTTCTGACTCACCATAAGTCAGCCCAGCATAGCTAGTTGGCAGACATCTACAAAGTCACCTTCATCTTTGACCATCTGTGACAATGGTCTGCAAAGCATTGCTTACCATACACATGACATCTTGTCCTTCCCCAAACACAATATAACACACATGAAGTAAGGCCAGTGAGACGGCTTGGCAGGTAAAGGGTGTTTGCTGACAAGTCTGATGGCCTACGTTCAATCTCACCCACATGGTGGAGAGAGAACCTACTTCTGCAAATTGTTCAACTTTCATAGTGTGCCATGGCAAGTACAAGAGCACACAGAGAGGCGGGGGGGGGGGGGGGGGGAGAGAGATTCCCCACAAACACGTTTTTTAAAAATAAGACAACATCCGACAAGTGCAGTGCAAACACCACTGATCTAGTTCGCTTCTCTGTAGTTTCGATAAAACACTGACTAAAAGTAACTTGGGGATAGAAGGGTTATTTGATTTATGCATCCCAATCACAATCCACCCTAGAGGGAAGTCAAGGCAGGAATCCAAACAAGAACAGAGGCAGGAATCACGGGGAAAGCTGCTTCCCGGACCGTTCTCTATGACTTGCTCAGATTGCTTTTCTTCTTTCTCTACTCCGCTCTCTTTCTCTCTCTTTTTGTAAATTATTATTTGTGTATCTGTGTTGTTGTTTGTTTATTCTTGATCTTTGATCTGTTGGGGGGCCCGCCACCCAGCTCCCAAATAAATCACACACAGAAGCTTATTCTTAATTATGAATGCCCAGCCTTATTTTGGCTTACTTCTTGCCAGCTTTCCTTAACTTTAAATTATCCCATCTACTTCTTGCCTAGGACTTTTCCCGTCCTCTTACTTCTGTAAATGTTACTCTTACTCCGTGGCTTACTGGTTGTGTAGCTGGGTGGCTGGTCCCTGATGTCCCTCCCGTTCTCTGGGCCCTCTTTTTCCTCCCTTCTCCCAGATTTGTCCTCTATAGATTCTCCCTGCCTGCCAGCCCCGCCTATCCTTTCTCCTGCCTTGCTATTGGCCATTCAGTTCTTTATTAGACCATCAGATGTTTTAAACAGGCAACAGTATCACAGCTTCATGGAGTTAAACAAACACAACATAAACAAAAGTAGCACACCTTAAAGTAATATTCTACTACATATCTGGGTGTTTTGCCTGCATGTGTGTCTGTGCATTATACGCATGCAGTACCTGCAGAGGCCAGAGGAGCTCCTCAGAACTAGAGTTACAGACTGCTGTCAGCTGCCATGTGGGTGCTGGGAATCAAATCCGGGTCCTCTGGAAGAGCAGCCCGTGCACTTAACTGCTGAGCCATGGCTCCAACTCCTCAGCTTGCTTTCTTATATAGCCCAGGACCACCTGCCCAGGGATAGCACTACTAGAATGGGCTGGGCCCTCCCCCATCAATCATTAATCAAGAAAATATCTCACAGGCATGTTTATAGCCACATTGGTGGAGATGATATTTTAATTTGAAGTTCCCTCTTCCAGATACATTTAGGTTCTGTCAGGTTGAGCAAACTAAGAGCACCACCACTTCTCATGAAGAGGAAAAGCTTCTCCCCTCCCCATCCCCCACCCCACTGGTTCCACCACCAAAGCAAACAGTCATAAAGATAGAGAACGATAAAGCAAACATTTAGTGTTTGCCATTAAGCATTTGCCAAGACACGACCTAACTCTGTACTTCATTTACAGTCTCCATTCATCTCCAGTGTTTGCATCTAGCCTAGTTTATTCTTCCTGGGAGATCCTACGCACCTACTTGCCCATATTGATGTGTTCCCTTTGAGAAACTCTGCCTAAACCCTACCACCAGAAAAGGAGACCATGGAAGAGTTAAACAGAGTTGAAGAAATGTATTTCCAAGCATCTGGAAAGAGTAACAAGGAAGATGAATTCGGAGCACATAAGCTTAGGTTGTGTTCCGGCAGAAAAGAACAGCACAGTCATTTGGGGCAGCAGCGTACAGGCTGGGGCACAGCACAAATGACTCTGTAGTCAACCCTAAGCAAACTGCTTGGCTAAAGCCCAGCTGCTGGGCAGGTCCCCTGGGACTCTAAAGAAGGGACTATCATTTAACTTGTTTGTTATAGAGACAGTAACCACTACTGTGGAGTTTGAAGGCAAAAATTCCAGAGTTTTAAAATCAAGATTTGCATGCTTGGTGCATTAGGATAAAGAAAGTAAAAAGAAAATTGAAAAGGTCTTAAATGGGGATAATGGTTGTGTGGCTAAGCTAGAAATAGCTGAGAGGAAGCCCAGTCCCTCACTAACTGGATAACAGCAGACCAGCCACTCTTGTGTCCTCTGACTATGAAGGAACAGCTCCTTGCCACTAAGGTACCAAGATCTGATACCAGCACCTGCCTTTGAACGTGGTCTCTGCAGTGAGACCCTGTGGGGCAAAAGTGCTCCCTCCAAGGAGTCATTTGCTGCCCCCAGGTTTCTGGACAATCAATCTCGGTGACGTGCTTGAAACATTGACAGTAATCCCGGGGACCCTCTGCCTCTGGCTGACATGGTGTCTCCGGAGATGAAGAGCAAGCTATGCTCAGACGCTCCCTGGAAACATCAGAAATGAACACATGCTTGTTACCCAACAAACAATAACGCAAATGCAGGGAACTACTTTCCAAATGCAAAATCTCTGAATCAAAATGAGTGAAGATTAAGTCACATTTTTAGGATGAACTATGACACATCCTTTTTTTTTTTTTTTTTTTTTTTTTTTAAACTAATCCTTCAGTGCCAGGAGCGCCAACACACAAACAGGACAGAGGTGTGTGGTGGTAGGCTGGCGTAATGAGCCCTCCACCACACCGCTTGTGAATGGACAGCATCACATGTGCATGTTTGTTCTATTTTATAAAACAAGTTGTTGACACAAGCTCTCACTTAATTGCCCACATTGTCCCAAATCAGGCTCAGGTGATCTACATGCCTCACCCTTCCAGGCAGCTGGGACACGAGTGTGAGCCAGACCTGACTGCACTCTCACAGACACATCTATGTCCATATCCTGGGGGGGGCACATGGATATGACTGTCTTCACCTTGTTGCGGCTCAATGCCACAAGGCAGATTATGCATTGTGTCTGCCCTTGACAATGATATGGAGAAACTACCGGAGTATGAATGTGAGCTCACTTTTATTTTTAGCCCTTCTTAGTGGTTGTTAACATTTCCCTGAGCACTTTCCCTGGCCTAATAGGATGTAAGTAACATCTCGTCTTGGTGTGCTATTGACTAGGGGTTATATTTAGCAACTCTAAAAGACTCCAGGGGAGAGACCCCTCTTCAGAGGAGCTGTCTGAACATCCTCACATAAACCATCCCAAGGTCCTAAAAGAACAACTTTAATGTAATCCATTTGTCTAGATGACACCTCCATCAGATGAGGTTTAAGACAAAGCAGCCATTGTAAAAGTGAATTAATTATTAATCAACTGAAGCCATCAAATGAAGGGCATCGTAGCCGCCTGCAGACATGAAAGATAAGACAGTGTAGGGAAGTGACAACTGTCAGCCACTGGAGAATGGCCTTGTAGGGACAGTGACAATCCAGCCACTAGAGAATGGCCAGTGTAGGGACAGTGACAATCCAGCCACTAGAGAATGGACAGCGCAGGATCTGGGTAGCTGGTGAGTGGATTTCTGCATGGAAACCCTAGAAATGCCTCTGCAGTCACATCCCTGAGTAGAGTGTCATTAGCTCTAGAGGGGGAAATACAACAGTTGAAGATGTTGCCTCTTCTGCTACCACATGGAATGAGGATCTAGGTAGAGGAGTCTGCCCCGGGTTACAATGGGCAACCTAAGGACTAGCGACACTGTTGAACTTGATTGTGCATCCAGCAATTAGTATATGCACAGCTGTGCTATGTGAAACACACACACACACACACACACACACACACACACACACACACATCACTGACACAAACTCTTGGGGGGGGTGTAAACTCTTTCTTTATATCCTCATTCTAAAATGTAAATAAAGAAATGGCCCATAGGAAGTAGAAGACAAAGCCGAAGTTTGAATCCACTTCTCTCTAAACCTACAATCTGTTTTGTTTTTTTTTTAAGGATTTATTTATTTATTATGTATACAGTGAGTGTTCAGCTTGCAGGCCAGAAGAGGGCACCAGATCTCTCATTGCAGATGGTTATGAGCCACCATGTGGTTGCTGGGAATTGAACTCAGGACCTCTGGAAGAACAGCCAGCGCTCTTAACCTCTGAGCCATCTCTCCAGCCCCAATCTGGTATTTTACCCCCAACATACACTGTCTCCAAAAACTCCCAAACATAATCTAGATCTCCAGGTGAAGTACAAAATTACAGAGATGGGTCAAGTCTGTGTGTAGAGTGCCCACTGGATAGTGCAGGAAATAGAAGCAAGGGAAATTAGACCTGTGTCTGTCCTGTTTCCTACCAAGGAAGAAGAAAGCATCTGAAATGAGCAAATGAACATGCCCTGTTCAGATTGGAACTGCCCCTGAACCACACCCGCTCTGTGGGCCTTGGAAATTAGTTGCTTCTGCTGGAAATTAACCGGCTGCTCTGAAATAGTTTGCTGTAAAGTGAAAGGATTAAACCACTTCAGGGCCATCTTCCGGCTCTTATATTCTATCAGAGCTTCTGGTATCTTCATCCCTTCCTTTACAACTCGGGGTAGGTAGTTACAGGGGATGTAACAAGAAAACTAGGTCCACACAGGAGCCCATTTAAAAATAAAAACCAAAAAAAAAAAAAAAAAAAAAACAAAAGTCACCTTGCTGATCAGAAGAGGCCAGGGGATCGGAAAGTATTGGGTAAAGAAGTTGGAACATACCTGCAAGGGCATTTTCAGTAGGACTTGTAGCCATCTAGGTCCTGTGTTTACTAATCTAATTAAAGGCAAAGGCACTGTGCTTAGTGCCTGCCTGCTCTTTATTGCCAATCAATTTCATGACGCCAAATCCAGCATCTAAAGGAGAGGAAAGAAGCTTCTACCCTAGAGAACGTGAGTGTTGTAAGTCCCCAGAGAATAGCTCCTCTTCCTTTCTGGCCTCACTCCCCCACCGCCACTGCCTGTACACCTGTACACACGTACATGCTTCACTTCCCTGCTCGACTGTGTACACTGCCTGTGCATGTAGCTTCCAGGCTGGGTACGAGTTGAGAGCACCAACAGTGTGCTTTGTACTCATCCCTAGACCTTGGGCTCTCTTCGGAAAGCACCTATCCCATCCCGGGCTCCATCCATCTCCAGAGTCCTGAAGCGTCTGGCACACAGAAGGTGGCCAATATATATCCAGCCCGTCGTGGTCAACTAACTGGTCTTTGGATCCCTATCATTTGGTAAACTGCAGAAAGGAATGGACAAAGGTACAACAGGACACCCAGAGTGAGATGGGAGTCCCAAGGGACATTCACCAGAAATAACGATCCTGGAACCGCTTTACTGAACAGTTGACTGACTGGTTGGCACCCGGTCCTGAAGGAACTGGGAGCCATCAGACCTACTCTGCTAGTTTGAACTAAATGAGAAGCGGCAGGCTTCTTCAAAAATCACACATCACTAATATTTTATGGGAGTAGGCGATTGTCAGGCCCTTTGCTCAGGTATCCACCCCGACCTCCCTCTTGCCTATCCATGATTTATGTGCTCTAAACACACATTTGTAAAGTCACACATTTTATCTTCTGCACCCCACACCTGTCATCAGCAAGGTCCCAAAGCCCTACACTTTCAGAAACTCCTAAACCTTTTTCTCTAAACTGCTGTGCTCTGAACCCTGCTCCTCACTGATGCTCACACCACAGACCATTGAGAAGCCCCTGGCTGAGTGTTCATACAATTGAACTGTTGGGTGGTGCAGTCAGTCTTCAAAGCATCCTCCCCTTGAACTTGCTCTCTACAGCTACCACTCCATTTGCTTTTCCCTCCATTTTCTGCAAAATTTACCCGTTATCAACTCCTGTCTTCTGATCCTCTCTTGCACCCGCTCTAATGACTATTTCTCCCCACAGTTATACAACAGTAGCTCTTCCAAGGTCATCAGTGATCTCCACAGATGAAGCCAAGCATCAATGCCCAGATTCTTTGAGGAGCTCTTGGCGGCATTCCTGACTCCCCGGGGTTCCATGCATCCTGTTCCAATCGCTTTCTGTTCCCCTAATCCCCTCCACCTTGAATGCTCAGGACACCTTCAGATTCCTCTGGTATTAGTTATATAATTTGGGGGGACCCAGTGAAAAGCTTGATGGTGTGTACCTGTGCAGAAATCAAGCTTAATACGAGCAGAAGACTAAAGCAGGGCTCTTCTGGAAGGAGGTCCCGTGCACCTACAGTGAGGTACCCATTGAGGCATCCTGGGAAGCACTCTGAAATTTAGACATCTGGCCAATCTCCACTAAACATCCCCACTAGGCTCTCCAGCAGGCATTGCAGATGTGATCTGATCAAAACTCAAATCTCTCATTCTCCCTTCTTCCCAAAGGAGCCAGAGTTCTGTACCCTCCCCATCAGAGAGCGCTTCTTTCTTCACAAGCATACACTTCCTTTCCTTTGCTGGTACCTAGGCTGCCCCTCTGACTGCTCCCTGATGCCCCTGGAGTTCCCCACCTTATAGTCTTGATGTGTTGCCTAGTGACTCTTTCAGGAAAGGATTCTGCTCAAAATGAATGTGACATGTCCTGATACTACCCAACTTTAACAAACACTAGTTAGAATGGTTTTCTTCTCCCTCACTTTGCTCAACAGTGAAAACGTAAAGGTCATTTATTCTTATACGACTATTATCTCAAAACAGACAAAACTACAAACGGTAAACAAGGAACCTCAACTCCAAACCCAAACCTTGAACCCTCTTCATCAAAGATCTACCCAGACTCCTTTCAAGAAGGCCTGAAATGCAAGACAGGGCATCATTTTGGAGGTTTCCCCTCCAGTTTTGCATTATTTAAGCGTCTAGGTCACCTATCATGTGCCATAGCCACAGAGCATTGGGTGTACCTGGTCATGTTCCCTAAGTGCATTATACAACAAAAACATCTAAGAAGAAGCTGCATTTCCAATCCCACCCAAGCCCCTGACAGTGCGAGTTCATGAATGCAATCATGTCTGCAAGGCTTGTCTCCTATGCAATGGAATCCTGAGCCTCTCTGTCCTTAGTGTAAGCCTGAGCACTTCGGCCCCAGGTGGTGAAAACACTCTTAGTGACCTTTTGCTTCCCTTACGTCTCCGTAGAAGATAACACATTCCGCATTGCAAGCAGACAGCCTGGGAGGCCAGAAGTCCTCCCAGTGACCAAACTGCCCACCAGGACTGGGGACAGGGCAGAAAACGGCTGCTCGGGTCCTTTCCAGCATGCGCATCACTACGTAGGGGCACAGGAACCTGCACGCACACTCACACAGACACTAGCACACGCACAGATGAATACACAACTGTGCCAGGGGCCTGAGAGTTCTCACACTTTCCGCTCCCGCAGGAGGCCTTAGGGCCGGGTGGGTGCAAGGTCGTCCAGCCAGGGGGCAGTAGGGCGTGGCATCCAGAGTCCCCGCAGCCCCCGGCGCCCGGAGGAGGGGACAGAGCGAAGGGCGGAGCAGTGTCTCCCAGCTAAGGGCGCCGCCCCCGCCCCAGTGGCCCACCCTTCCCGCTCACCCACTGACGCGCCGATCCTCGCCCTCCGAGGCAACGACATCTTAAAAGCCTGGTCCAGGCCGGAGCCGTTCAGCATCGCGCGTGGCTGGCAGGCTGGGCGGCCAGGGGCGAGCGGTAGCGCCTGGGAGCAGGGCTGGGCTCCAGGGCCACAGCGCCAGGGCCATGGGCGAGCGGGCCTAGGGCTGAGCGAGCGCCGCGGGCCGCCCCAAGTCTATGCCCGCAGCCTGGAGGCTGCGCCGACCGCGCCTCCCGCACCGCAGCGGCCAATGCGGCGGCGCCCGGAACGCCGCGGCGGCCTCGCTGGCCCGGCAACGCGGGGGCGGGGGCCCGCAGGAGGCTGCGCCGCCAGTCCGAGTCCTGGCAGGAGGTGCGGGCGGCGCGGGCAGGGCTGCGGGGCTGGGTGCGGGCTCCGGGAGAGGATGGGCGCACCTAGGCGGCTCTGGGCCTCAGCAAGTTCACTACCTTATCTCCCTGCCTGTCACTTGTGCGGTGCAGCCCTGGGTCCTCCGACTCCTTCCCTTTTCCTTAGCAGCTTCTCTTCTGTTGCAGCCAGCCGGAGGGGGTCTTCATGGGTCCTTTGCGCAGAACAGGAATCTCCACGCTGGCACCTGAAACTCAGAAAAGAGCTGGGTCTGCAGCCCCTGTCCTCCACGGCTTATCACGGTCGTGAAACCTCCAGAATGCTCTAAGGGGCACCCACCACACACATCCACGCCCACGACACACGCAGTGCACCTTCTACATGCAAACAAATCCATTGAGAGGTAAGGGGTGACTGGCCCAAGGTCATTCGACCTGCTTTTGTTTGATTTCTCCCTTCTCTTAATGTTTAAACTGAGTCCTTCTGAGCACAGTTCCATGGGATTAGTGAGGAAGAAGCCAGCTAAATCTTTACTGTGTCTGATGAAATCTTGACCTTAAACCAAACAACAACAACAACAACAACAACAAAACCCCGGCCAATCTGAGTCTGCTCCTGCACTTGCAGAAGTAAGTGATCATTACCTTTCCTTTTACATAAAATGGGGGCGTCTCTGAGACGCAGGGGGCTGCAGAGAGATGAGCCATAGGAGGTAGGAAAGCAGTTGGCTGACACGACTCAGTAGCAAGTGGGTTCAAACTTCCGGAGTCTGACCGAAGCAAGTGGTTTATTTTAGGCATATTTTAGGCACAGCACAATTTGGTGAAAACTGCTGGTGTTAACTCAGTCCCGCGTGCCCAACAAAGCATATGTAAATCTCCTGAAGACACAAAGCTAAATACAGATCAGACGTGACTACATGGAAACTTTCCGTAAAGTCCGTAAAGGTAAGTTCTAAAGACTGACTGAGAAAACCAAGTTTATGATAAGGGTCCCTGGAAGGGTCTGGTCCTGGAAAAGTCTCTAGCCACAGAGATAGGGTAAAAGGTCACACAGGCTGGGAAGCACGTCTGGCCTTCTGGGCAATAACAGGTGTTACATTCCTTCTCTTGAAGAAACAGCCCTGTGTGCTTAACATCCCAGGTTCCCCAAGTGCTTATCTGTGAGCACAAAGACCTTGGTGCCTCAATAAAGCACACCTCTGGCCCTCAGAGTAAACACTATTTCTTCAGCAGGAAAGTCCAAGAGCGAAATGTCTCAGATGTTGAGCTGAGGCTCAGGGTGCCAGTGAGTCTCCCAGGCTGTGGGGGATGCTTACAAAGTTTAGGCTGATCTTTGCACAGAAGCTGTAAAAATGGACCACAAATGGTCCCATACACCTTCTGTGATAATGCCTTGCAGGATAAGCAAAATGTTGAAAGGGACTTGAAGGAAAACTTATTTATTTGTTATTATGCCCCAAACAGGAAAAAAAAAAGCCATAAATAAATGACAGCAACAAAAAATAGATATTGGTTATTTTTAATTGTCCTTTGATTTCACAGAATCACAGCATAAAATGAGTTTATTGCTCCTGCCTCTTTAGGTACTTTCTCCAGTAAACAAACTGGCCAAGAGCTCTGGAGAAGTGTGATGGGTGGTGGTATAGAAGAGTCTTACTGTGCTGGAGCTGGCTTGGAACTGGTAATAATCCTCCTGCTTCAGCCTCCCAAGTGTGGGGATTAGAGGCGTGAGCACCATGTAGGTTTGCAAGGGCAATAGAAGAATATTGCACTTATCTCCATGGTTGACTCCCCTCACTGCCTTTTACAAAGTTGGAAAGATTAGGCTGGCACTAGCCCCAGAGTCCAGCCCTCAGTCCCATCCTCGAGGTGCTGAAAGGAATCATAGGCACACAGGACCAAACAAAGCAATGAGCAGTATTTCCTAAGCATGGGACCCTATGGCAGTATGAATCACACACAACCTGTGTTGATTTTGAGGACAGACTCTCTTGTCCATGCCAGAGGCAGCCTGGGCTAAAAGTACGGTAGACTCACCAGCAAGAGGAAGAGAAGGCAGACCCAAAGTCCAGAGCGACAGGAGAGTCTGGGAAATGTGTTTTCTCTTGACTTGCATTAGAGCAGAACTTTCAGGAAAACTGCTTCAATTCATTGGCCATGGTGAGCTTTTCCCAAGTCGAGAACAGAGCAGCCTGTCGGGGAGGAAGGACGCCTTGGGAGAGCCAGCCTCAGTGAAACTGACTAAGCCACCAGCCCTAGAACCGTTTCTTTTCAAAGTATTTGTGTGCGTGATGCAACATTTTTTAAAAAGGAAAGAGCATGTATACAGCACACTGAAAGATAGAGACAAACAAATCTCAATCAAAACCCCCCAACACAGGCTGGAACCCATTTGCCCTTCCTCCTGTCCACAGACTAATTCCTTCCTTCCTTTCATCCTCTTTCTCTCTGCTGTTTGCAGACCAACTAACCATCAACTCTGACAGGATGGGGCAAACGGTCTTTGAAGGGAGATCACGTCATGTAAATCTCATTCTTCTACAGATTCTTACTGAAGATTACATGGATGCACTTTGATGGCCTAAATCCTGTCTGGATTCTCATTTCTAACAAGTTTCTTTTCTTTTTGAGGGGGAGCAGTGTCCCAAACTGTGTACACGGTAAATACGGAGCAGGCTGTGACTATCTCCCAGTGAAATCAGGGCAGTAGTCAAGGGGCTCCTCCCATCCATTTCTCCATTAGTCTGCTCATGTTCATTTCTGACACTGGCTACTGGCCTGCTGTGGGGCCCTCTCCACCTGGGCTTCTGGAAACCAGGTGACTGGATTCTGAGAGTAGATATTTCAAGACACAGGGTCACCTGTCCTGACCTGGCCTGGGAATACATGCTCTGCCACTTCAACCACATCCTGGTTGTCCAGACAGTCACAAAGGCCCAGTCAGCACAAGCAGGGAGGAAACAGAGTGACAAGATTCTGGAAGAGCATGGGAGTTGGAAACATTGCTGCAGCCATTTGGGGAAATACAATCTAGCAGAACTAGAAATGAGCACCTTTAATTTTAATCAAATATTACTGAGAACCACACTATAAGATGTACAGAAAATTTAGTGAAAGATGTGTAAGTCCTCCACCCTGAATACACTGAATACATGGCATGCAGAGAACATGGTAAAAAGCATTTACTCTGTAAGGAGACTGTAGAGTGTGGGCAATAAATAGAGAAATAGCGCGTTGAAACAGAACAGAGAGTCTAGAAATAGACCCAGAGCCATATGGCAAAGTAATTTTGGTAAAGACACTAAAAAGCATCTCAGTTGAGTGGAGACAGTCCTCTCAACAGACAATCCTGTGACAGCTGGATGCTCAGACTCGGGAAAAGCCTTTAACCTTTAATTCATGCACAACACTTAAAATGAATCATAAATATTAAAAAGGGGGCGGGTCTTTCAATCTTCTAGGGAAAAAATGGGGAAAGCTGCCATGCAAGGACATGAAAAGTGCTAGCCGCGAAAGTCGGAACCACGGCTTCCACTCAGCAAAAGATACAGCATGGTGAAGAGGAAGGCCATGGACTGGGAAGAGACTTTTTTCACAACTGGTAAATCAAGGGACTTTCTATATAATGTAAATAACCCCCACAAATCAAGTGTTTCAAAAATGGTCAGAATACCTGAACACACACCTATCAAATGAAGATAAGCAGAAGGCACAGGGTCACCTGAAAGGTGACAAATGTCAGTAGTCACCAGGAATGAGAAAATTAAAATAAGAACCTCTTCTGCAATGGTCAGCATGTCCAAATTAAAGAATAATTCCAAATATTGTTGATGATGCTGACCTACTGGGATTATATGGGTATAAGTTGGTGTAACCAGTTAAGAAACAAGCAAAAAACAACCTAGTGATCTCTCATAAAGATCAATATACGCAATGATGTGGGACAGAGAAAAACCAATATTTTTATTTAAATCAGGTTGATTATAAATATAATCTCTTTCTAAAGAAGAAAGGGGGATATGATATAGATATAATAGGATAAAAGGGTAGATTAATGAACTTACGTTTAAAGAGCAACAACTTGTTTAAAATGTTTTACATTGGTATAGAGTTTAGTCTATTGATACAAACTTAAAGTTAATTTTGTTATACTGTATATATATATATATATACATATATATATATATATATTTCTACTCTCATTTGAGGTATATTTATGCAACTCATTTAAATTGTAATGGATAATTAAAAATAGATTATAATTAGTCATCTATGATAGTCAAACTTGTATGTAACATGTTAGTTAAGTTTTCTAGATTACATAGATATATTTCAGATAGACAGGTAATCTTAAAACACTTCAAAGGTCTACAGAATATGGCATTTAAAATATTTTTAAAATTTAGACTTTCTGGACAGTGAGACATGTCTGCTCCTGGCAGCACCAATTTACTTCAGAGAGGAGGATGGGCATTGAAGACACTTCATATGGAGTTTATCTTCACCTTGGCAAAAATAGCCATTTGGACAAGAAACTGTTCTTGCCTGGACTGCTTGATCGACTGGACATGCAGGACCCATAGAAAGGTGACCACTAAACTTTGCTTGACAAAATGGTCCTTCAGGTTCCTGCTTCGCAGAGGAAACTGCCAGACATTCTATAGGACACTGAGAGAAGTGAACGAGAGACTCTAGCCCTGCAGGCTGAAGACAAATGCCCCAACTTGACAAAGGAACATTAGATGACTGTCTGGGCTACCAGCTGTCTCTGTCTACCCTGCAAGACTCCCAAAAGTTACTTGCATCCTTCTCCCGGTTCTCAAGTAATATTATATCCTTCTGAGGTCTTTGATGTGGTTGAAGACTAGATAGTTATAATTTCCTCAATTATGATAAAAGATAAGTTAGATATAAAACCTTAGATTCACAAATATAAGATAGGATATCTTCTTTAATATTGTAACTGTAATTCTTGCTTGATGATTGTATTGTTATATGTAATTTTACTATGTATAAGTTAAAACCTTGCTTTTTGAAAAAAAGAAAAGGGGAAGTGCTATGGGATGTTCTGTATGTCAAATGTGTTGCTCTGATTGGGTAAAATAAAGTGCTGATTGGCCAGTAGCCAGGCAGGAAGGATAGAGTAGGCGGGACAAGAAGGAGGAGAATTATGGGAAGTGGAAGGCTGGGGTGGAGAGACACTGCCAGCCACTGCCATGACAAGCAACATGTAAAAACACTGGTAAGCCACAAGCCATGTGACAAGGTATAGATTAATAGAAATGGGTTAATTTAAGTTAGAAGAAGTAGATAACAAGAAGCCTGCCACAGCCATACAGTTTGTAAACAATGTAAGTTTCTGTGTGTTTACTTGGTTGGTTCTGAGCGTCTATGGGCCTGGCAGGTGAGAGAGATTTGTCCTGACTGTGGGCCAGGCAGGAAAACTCTAACAACAAAGAAATTCTACCTTCAAATCCTTACCCAAGAGAAATGAACGTGTTATTTCTACAAAAATACTCAAAAGGGAGTATTAATAGCTCCAAACTGGAAATAGTCCAAATGGCCATGAACAGGCCAGTGGATGCACCACTGTCGTCTGTTAATGGATTGTGACTCAGCAATAAGGTACAAACCGGCAAACCACATAGATGAATCTAGAAATTCATTGAAAATGACTGGGCAAACCTGAGGCAGTTGAATTCAAAAGAATAAGGGTCAAGTTGTGGAGGTTTACCAGAAGGGGAAGGGACTCAAGGGAACTTCTGGGGTCATGGAAACTTGCCTGTTAACAAAGGGTAGATACTGCGTGCATATGTTAAGACTATCAGATTACATAGTCAAGAGGTTCACAGTTCACTGCAAACTTTCTTGACCTTTAAAATACAAAGAGATAACATTTTAAATACTAAAGTATTCATATTATTTTTAAACAGGAAAAATTTGGAGAACAAGCCCCATAAATAAGAAGATGTACAAGGCCGGGCGACAGTGGCGCACACCTTTAATCCCAGCACTCAGGAGGCAGAGGCAGGCAGATCTCTGTGAGTTCCTTGGTCTACAGACCAAGATCCAGGACAAGCACCAAAACTACACGGAAACCCTGTCTCAAAAAATTTTAAAAAATAAGTAAATAAATAAAGATGTACAGGGTTGGGGATTTAGCTCAGTGGTAGAGCACTTGCCTGGCAAGCACAAGGCCCTGGGTTCGATCCTCAGCTCAAAAAAAAAAGAAAAAAAGATGTACAAATAAATAAAAATAACCTTGGATTAAGTTTACTGTTTAAAATTGGTGTGCAATGGAAGAAGTTCCACTGTGGCATTTTCAAACATACATATAAATATTTGAAAATGAACTATATATATATATATATATATATATATTCACCCCTTTTCTCCACTGCCATTCTCCAACCTTAGCTCCCTGCCCCTAGATAATCCTTCTTTCATGCAGATTGCTTTTTATTCTGAGACACAATCTCACTGTGTAGCTTTGACTGGCATGGAACTTGACAAGTAGACCAGGCTGGCCTCCAACTCACAGAGATCCATCTACCTCTGCCTCCCAAGTACTGGGATCAAAGGTGTGTGTCACCATGCCCAGCCAATTGCATTCTATTGTATTATCTTACCCATTCCCTCCCTCAAGATGATGTCTTCCCCTCTCATAGGTGATTTGTTTACATTCACAACCTACACAAAACACACACACACACACACACACACACACACACACACACACACTTTAACCTAGATTCAACATATAAGAGGAAATGTCACATTTGTTTTTCTAGGTCTGGCTTATTTTGCCTAACATAATGGTTTCCTATTGCATATATTTGCCTATAGATGTCATTATTTCATTTTCATAGCTGAATAAAATTTCATTAATATACATTTCATATATATGATAGATAGATAGATAGATAGATAGATAGATAGATAGATGTCACTTTTTCCCTACCATTCATCTGTCGATAGACATCTAAGCTGTTCCATTTTCTGGCTGTTGCAAATACTAGAGCAATGTACATGGATGTGCAAGTGTCTGCTGTGTTAAATCAGAATCTTTCAGATACAGACCCAAGAGTAGCAGATTTGTATCACATGATAGCTTTATTTTTAGTTTTCTGAAGAACCTCCATTCTGATTTCTATAGTACCTGCATCATTCCCACCAGCAGTGTATAAAGAGAACCTTGATTGTTTTTAAATACAAATGTTTTTAAACTATTTGAGAAATTTAAAAGTATAATATAACCTTTTTAAAATCTTTAGATTACTTTTATTATATGTATATGAATGTTTTTCCTGCATGTATGTATGTATGTATAACATGTGTGGGAGCCTGCTCCCACCTTTTGAAGGGTTCTTAGGTGGCGGAGAGAGGAATTAGGAAATATCAGATAGAAAGATAGACCTAGATGACAAGAAGAAAGACAGAAACACAGGATAGCTTCGGGAGGGCCTGGATCAATACCCAACAGCCTCACCTTTTATTGAAAAGGGCTTTTTATAATATGCCAAGTGAAATGAATGATAAACGGTGCTGGTTACCACACAAAGAGCCATGGCCACGACTACCTAGTTACAGAGAGCTATATTAGAAGGAAGTGGGGGTACAAGAGAACCAGGCCTGGGAAGGAACACATGCAGAGGTCAGAGAGAAAGATGGTGGGGTAGGGGAAGAAGAATAGAGAGAAAGAGGGTGGGATCTGAGTCATGGCTCTTTAAGGCGCAGATGGGCTTACAGAGACATGCCACGCATGTGCAGACTATGCAACCACACTGCATGTATGTGATCACCAGCACACACTGATGATGTAAGACGCAAGACCCTTTGCTTAATTCCTGAACTACGCATGTGTGGTCATGTAGCTGGAGTGAGGGCAGAATTTTAACATTCCAGACTTTTTGCTTATTATAAAAACAAGTGAACAGGCATCATTTCTCCTGGAAAAATTGCTTCCAGCTGATTTGGTGGGCATTGGTTGGCTCTTAGCGGGTAGGGAAGGGGGCTTCCAAGGTAGACAGGCATCCTGGGCTGTTGTCTGCTGCCTCACAGATGTTCATCTTTCTTGACTTGGCACTCTGGCTGCTTTGGTGTCTGACAGGATGCTGGTGAGACAGAGAAAAGCTTAGAATAAAAAAAATTTAGCTTCAGGGAGGTTCCAGAGTGAGGGAAGGGGAGTCCCAGGACCAGGAATTTGGGTTGCACTTATCTGAAGCTGATCCTACCTGTCCAGATGAATTCGAGCTGGTTTCTGGAGCTTACAAAAAAATTTGAACATATTAAGAAGTAGCCATGAGAAAATTAAAGTCTTGGGCTGATGACCATTGTAGTATTTGATAATCTTCTTGTATTGGTTAGTGTTAATGAGAGAGACAGAGAGATTGTAACATGTTTTTAATTTTTTAACCTGCACTTACTTTATCAGAAACAGATTGTTTTAAGGCATGTGTTTTTCTTTACTGGTTTAGCATACATGAGGCACACAGGTGATCAATTGTTGAGAACATTTAACAGTAATAGATGGTTATATTAAAGTCTGTTTTTATAAATACCTTTGGACTGTTACTGTTTGTTACTTGATGATCCCTGGACTCCAGCTTTGTGGTGGTCCTGTAACAATTATCTGAGCAGTTAATTAGAAGAGGGAACTAGGTAGAGAAAAGCTTGTGGGGTGAGAACTCATGCCTTTGAAATTAGGGACAAGGCAGAGAGCAGGGCCCTGTCTGCGTCCCTGTGCATGAGTAGGAGAAGCACTGCTGACAGGTCTGGAGTGAGGCACACGGAGGGAGCAATGACATGGAAGCTCCTGCCTTAGCTGGAAAATTCTTCCCAGTAAGTAACCCTGAAAGTACAATTAAGTCTGGTGAGGTGGGTAAGGCTGTCCTCCCTACCCCAACAATAGTGAGATGAGGAGAGGTGGGACCCCAAAACTCCCCAGGACTGTGGCTCCAGTGTAAGTAGCTCCAGAAGGAAAGAAATGGATCGCTTCCGTGCTGCGTTCTAGGTTCCCTGGGAGCCGTGGCCAAGCCTAGAGGTCTGCTGGAGGTCGTAGTTTGATGCTCCCATGCCCCTAGGTGCCCAGGGACAGTCAGCTGACCAGTTGTCTCTCTAGGTGGCACTTTGAACAAGGCTCAATTGATGGCTTGGCAGGGCATGCACTAGCCTGCGTGGCCTTTCCCCCACTCTGCCCCTCATGCTTAAAACAGGGACCCAGCGGCTTTCGAGAGCCAGACGGACAGCGTGGGCCAGCACTTGGCAATTCTGTTCATGGCTTTCTTATCTCTCCCCGGTCCACCTTAAATGCCACAGCTGAAACTTCCACCTGTGGGGTCAGGAGCCTTGCTCTCCAGATGCTTAAGGTTTAGCCCTTATGTTGGGAAGGTCTGGGAGACAAGAGATGGATTTTATTCCATGTCCTGAAATTTTTGTTTGTTTGTTTTTGATAGCCTGCTGGCTTGAGGACAGCTTTAGGAAGACCCGCCAGGAGGCAGACTATAAACTGATCTCTGGCTAAAGAGCCATCCTGATTACTGGGATCCCCATGTGGGCCCTGATCATAAACGTATTTGCATGCATCCTAGCCTGCTTTCAGACCTGTCTGTGCTTCTCAGGGCAGCTTGAGAACCAGTGGAAGGAGTTGAGGTGAGATCTGGATACTAGAGAGCCCGCCCAATACCAGAGAGCAGAGTGGAAGTCAGACAGGCAGAAGTGGTTGCACATGGCAGAGAAAGAATCAGAAATGGGGAGGGAGAAGGATTCAGAGCTTTGGTAGAAAGTTTAGGGATAAGGTAACTCTTATCATTTGTCCGTTCGCTGGCAGAAGTTAGACAATTCCCATGGAATATCAGGGTTGAAGCAGCCGTTATGCAGCCAAATTTACTGGTATCTGGGATATTTAAGGCATTTGTCAGAGGAGGAGTGGAACCATGAGAAGGAAGACCCCATGTCCCATGGCTGCAGCCGAGAGAGGAAAAATAAAATAACAAACAGAATCCTCAGGCTCCTATTTCAAGTGTCCTTGAGAATAGGCAGTCTGTGGACCGGCATAACAGCACAAATTACCCAATCATCGTCATGAGAAGGGCAAGGACTGGGGCATACGTACCGGAGGACCCCCCAGGAACCCAGACAGCATCCAATACTTTGTTAAGATAGAATGTGTTGTGGTACCGAGGGCTGCCCTGGGGTTTGGTGAAAGGAATATATCTCAGGCTGCAGTCATGGGAAACAGCAGGGGACTCACCAATCTTGGCAGCATGTGTGGTGTGTAGAGTGGTCCGGCGACTGGGCAAATGGTAAAACTGGAGTGGGCAGTCGCAGGTCCAATGGACCTCGGTGTAGGTTTCCGACGCTCAGCCCCGGACACAGAGCAGCCAGAAGGGCCCATCCAAGTCACGGCACCAATGAAATGAATGATAAATGGCACTGGTTGAGGTGCTGCTTACTGTGCAAAGAGGTCATGAGCCACAGCTATGACTACCTAGTTACAGAGAGCATTATTAGGAGGAAGTGGAGGAACAAGAGAACCTGTGAAGGAGCATGTGCAGAGGGCAGAGAGAAAGACAGTGGGGTGCGGGGAGCAGAACAGAGAGAGAGGGTGGGATCTGAGTCACAGCTCTTTAAGACGCAGATGGGCTTACAGAGCCATACTATGCATGTGCAGATTGTGCGACCATGCTCCACATTCATGATCACCAGTGCACAATGATGTAAGACGCAAGACCCTTTGATTAACTCCTGAACTGTGCATGTGCAGTCATGCAGCTGGAGTGAGGACAGAATTCTAACACCAAGGGGTGAGGCAAAAGACCTCTCTCTTGCAAGATCAAAGCACACCATACAGCCAAGTGTAGGCCCTTCCAAACACCTGGTAAACACGCGTGACCAAACATCTCGTTATGTAGCCCTGCTGGGTAAAGCAAGCCCAGATTCTCTGACCCTGAGTAAGTTCTCACTAGAGAGCTTCTGTGGGCTCCCACAACCATGTAAGTGCCTGGTGCCTGCAGAGGTCAGAAGAGGTCAGAAGAGATCTGACAAGATCACCTGGAACTGGAGAGATGGCTGATTGTGAACTACCATGTGGATGCTAGGAACTGAGCCCAGGTCCTCAGGACAAAAGCAACGATTGCTCTGAATCACTGAGCCATTTCTCCGGCCCTGTAATATAATCTTTAATGAAGGAAAAATAAATGCCTGTCATGAGGTCCAAACTTGTAGCACCAGTTCTTGGAAGGCTGAGACAGGATGGTCTTGAGTTAGAGAACAGCCTAGACTGTATAGAGCAAGATCTTGCCCCCAAAAAAGAGAGTGAAGATGTGAATACATATAGTGAACAAATACATGCTTACCCATTTTCAATACACATATGTCAACTATGTAAATACTTGTCACCATCAATATATGTCTTTATATTATGTATCTATGTCCACTACTAGAGAAAGGAGTATTAAAACTTCTGGATTCTTCTTTATAGTTTACATTTTAAAATTTTCCTTTTTTATTTGGTGAGGACATATACATGCCACAGCACCCAGGAGGTGAGAGGACAATTTGCAAGATTCAGTTCTCTCCCACTAGCAAGTGGATTCAAGGGGTGGAATGTAATTCCTCAGGCTTGGCCATCTCGCAGGCTAGTTTTACAATTTTAAAGATACAGTAGGAAAAAGTCATCTTTCTGTTGTTTTCAGACAAAGTCCTGATTTTTTCCTCCTAATTACTGGGAGTACAGACATAATCTCAGATGAGCTATGATGAGATATAGGATTACAGAGGGACCATTCCCCTAAAAGCTGCGGCTTCCATCCAAGGCTGAACCTGTGCCTGGGATGAGTGACAGAGGGACCACAGCCCCGGTTGCTGCTGTGGTTAGAATGCAAGTTTGCCTCATGGTGAGGGTGACAAGGGTGAGGCCTCAATCCAACCATGGTCCTAGTGGAAGAGCCTTGAGAAGGAACTCAGTGTCCAACAAGATCGTCAGGATGCAGTCCCATGATGGGACTCTGCTAGATCTGGAAGAGGGGAGAGAAAATGGAAGACATGGGCACACCTCCGTCTCTTGCCAGCTAATGGTCTGCGTCACCCCAGGATTTTGCCAAGGAAGTCACCACCAATGCAGCCAATCAACTTGGAGTAGAATGGAGGGTTGCAATTCCTCCCCTTCATAATCTGCCAAGTTTGTGGTGTTGTGATATTATGACCAGAAAATGTAGTGGTGCCGGTATGGGGTGAAATGGGGTACAGACAGATGTCTAGACAAGAGAAAGGGGTGGACTGAGGCTGTGGCTCCATAGTAGAGCACCTGCCTAGCATGTGGGTGACTCTACACTTGATTGCCAGCACCAGGAAAGCAACCAACCACAGAGAGAGACATGGCGTCTCTGTGGCAGACACAACGCAACCAAGGATCCTGGAGGCCTCCACAGCTAACACCGCAGTTTGATGGTGTTAGTGAGTCTTCTGCAGATGGTCTGGTTTTATAATAGTGATGACAGAGTGCCTACTCCAGATCAAGTAACAGGGCAAATGAGTTGCCAGCACTGTCTCCATTAAGTTTCAAAACCACGCAAAGAGCTAAGTGTACCTGCATCTGCTTTGTAGAAAAGGGAATTCTGGATCAGAGAAGTTGAATAGTTTGCCCAGAACATCAAACAAGCTAGCCAAAAGCAGACTTGCAGTGGAAAATTGACAGGTTCAAACATTGATTATCAATAGTCAGGAGGACAAAATGAAAAGCCGTACTTCATGTCAGCAGCACAGAAGGCTTCAATCAGGCACCTGTGCTTTCTGTCACAGCTACCTCAGGTGTTGACAAGACAACAGGAGCTATGGACCGCTGTCTCTTCACTCTACTGAAGGGCTTCAGAGTCCAGTCACAATACCACAGCCCTCCAACACTTCATCTGGAGGTGACCACATGACCTAAGCATGACCCGCCAGAGGTCTGAGGCTGTGACTCAGAGGCAGAGCAATACAGCAGAGGGTAGAGATGTTCCATTTGATGAGGGTGTCAACTGGGGGCTTCCTGGAGACTCTGGTCACTCTGTGCTGGCAGGGGACTGAGTTTCTAACGCTGTGGCTTGCCCTGGGTAATCAGCCCTTCTGAGGCCCTATCTGCTTGCTGGACTTTAGAGGGCAGTAAGTTCCAGTTACTTCCAAGTGTCTAGAGCTCTAGAATATGTGCATGGGAAAGATTTAGGGATGGAAAAGCTTATCCTTGGGGCTGCTGTCACGTAAGGTATAGACTTTGGGAGGGAGAATGGAGATTGATGGGAGTGGGAAGTAAATGTCCCCAAGCCACGACCAGGACAATACAAATTACTGTATCACTCATCAGCGGAATAGTACAGGCTGATGCAAGTTCTTTCATCCTCTGTGCTCCTTGCTCTTCGTCAAACTCCCCTGGAGCATGCCATTATAAAGAACGTGTGCATACACAAGTGTGTCAGCATAAAAGGAAGCCACCCAGTGCTCCTCACGCCATTCCTCAGCACTTGAACTATAGACAACGCACACTCATGAGCACCAGCTGGTAGTCCACTTTGGAACCTCACTTCTAGAACCCTGGAACCCTGATTCATTTGAATGGGGTGATTAGCCTGGCTCTAGATGAGAGCTGTGAAATGTGCCATGCTTTTCCTATCATGCTTCAAAAAACAAAAACCTGTAACTTGTGCCTACACGTGTATTTGGGAATTCTTGTTTCCTGTTGGAGCCCATTTAGGTTTCCTAGTGGCTTTACCCAGCAGGTCTGTATAAAGAGGACGATTTGACCACGGGTCTGAGTACCAGGTGTCTGAGATGGTCTGCACTTGGCTGTGCTGGGGGGAGGTCTTTTGCTTCACCCCTTGGCGTTCCTTTAAAAGCCCTTTGGCAGAGACAGTCAGGGCCCAAAGGATTAGGATCCAGGACCCCCTGAGGCTGTCCTGTGTTTTCTATCTGTTTCTCTCCCCTCTTTACTTCTATCTAATATTTCCTGCTGCTCCTGCTCAAGAGAACCCTGGGGGAAAAGTGGGGGTGGGATGCCCCCCCAGGTTTCCCAGTATGTGAAAGCTCATGAGGAAAGTAATTAGGACGATAGCTCCCCATGGCCCTGAGATTCTCTCTCGCTGTCTTCATTCATCTCATTTTCCACGACTAAAGTAACTGCTTCCAGAACGGGGATGTAGCTCAGCTTGCCAGTGCAGGCCTAGCATGCACAAGGCCTTGAATTCCATCCCCAACATCACATAAGTTGGTGTGACGGTGTAGACTTGTAAACCCAGCACTTGGGAGGCAAGGGCAGAATGATCTCAGGTTCAAGGCTGTGCTGAGCTACATGGTAAATCTGAAGCCAAAATAGCAACTGCCTCCTCACTTCAGAAACGCCACAGCTCGTCAAACATTTTCTCAGTCTGTTGCTTTCCATACAAGCTCAGGGCTTGATGTCTATGTACCCAAACGGCAGTCTCCTGGGGTTTTGTTGGTGGTGGTGGCCTGTTTGTTTGTTAAATATTTCTTCTTTAATTTTTAAATATTGGCATTAGAAATGTCACAGAAACATATAAGCTTTTTAACACTTTTTAAAAATATGCATTCTTGCTATGTATCCCAAGTTAGTCTTGAACTTACAATGTGGCTCAGGCTGGCCTCGAACTCCTAATCTTGCCTCAGCCTCCTGAGTCCTGTGATTATAAGCATGTACCACCATGCCCACACATATTGTTTCTGAAAGATCAAACTGCATGACTTAAGTTACTTATGATGTAGAGCAAAACAAATTTTACAGGCCAATTTTTTATTTTCATTGTGTATGTCTTTCTAGGCCAATCTGTATCACCTGAGGAAGCTGATCTTCCATTTTCAGAGGAATTTGGAAGGTGATTGATGTTTAACACTCCCCTTCCCTGCTTATCTCTGTTTCCCTCAGCCTTTTACTGATCTGCTTTCCCCATCATTAAGTAGATCATTTATGGAACTGTCACCAAGAACGTATGAAATAAAGAATGTGGTTCCTTGGCCAAGTCACTACCTAAAATTTGGCCTTGTTTTTCCACAGTAAAAATGCTGTGAGTAGGTCCCTTCAAACTCTGAAAGTCAATGGTTTCAAAACAATAAATCCACATGTATAAAGCATTTAGTGTCGGCCACATAATGGCAGAAGTTGAGAACCGACTCCACAGTGTTGCCCTCTGACCTCCACATCTGTGCCAAGGCACAGGCATGCCTACATATGCATCATACATATAAATAGAAAATTTAAAAATATAATTAACTCAATTAAGATCCTTTTATCTCACCGCCTACTGACATGAACCCAGGTTCATTTCAGAACTAAGGTTGCAACGTTGCGGACCATATAAATCAGCCCTGTGCAGCTTAGGGAGAGGGGGGGCTCCTGAGGCGCAGCCCTCCTACCCTACCCTTATCACCACCTCAGTCTCTGGGGATATAGGAAAAAGCATGACTTTTTCTTCTGTAGCTTTCACATTTTGTATTTCTGGCAGCACACAGTCACTATGTGCATTCACAGCACACAGTGTGATGAATAACGTGAGGTGTGATGTCAGATCAATTTGTATGGTCAGCACCACAGAGATTTACAGTCTTCATCAACATTGGAAACCTTCTCCTCTGCTTATTTTGAAATGCACATGCAAACATTGCTAATCATGACTGTGGTCTAGAGTCGTGGGAGAGAGCCCTCCTAGCTACACACACTGTCCCTGGCAGCCATACTCTCCCAGCCTCCCTGGACCAGCTGTCGCCAGCCTGCCCTCTGGAGGTTGGGTCATTCTATGGCATCCTCACGTGAGGAGACGATCCACATTTGTCCTTTCTGTGTTTCGGTTATCTCCCTCCCTCCAGGGCCAGCCACTCTGTAGTCAGCGGCAGGCTTTCAACAGATGCAAATGTTTAGCCTGCCCTCAGGATGATCACTGCCCAAGGGCTCCAGTCTCAGAGTACCCTAGACTGATAGGGAGGACAACTGTGGATCCCAAACCTCAGGCCTGCCACTTAGAGGAAAGATGGCTGAAGCAGCGGGGACGCCGCTTTGAGACTCAGCCTAGTGAGGAAGGACCCCAAGGATTCCTGGATGGCAAGGGGAGGCTACTTCCAGGTCTGGTCTTTCAGTGACGGTGGGAGCCTTTGCACAGCAGAGCTAACCTTTGGAGCAAGGAAACTTTGAACGCGTGTGCCGCTTTGAGACAGGGTGAGTCCCTTTCTTCTTTAGCCAGTGGCTGCTACTGAGTCAGTGGCAGAGGAGGAAGTGCAGCGCAGGGAAATGTACAGGAAAAGCAGGAAGACCTGCTTACTCTTCGCTGAGTGGCTTCTAAGAAGCCACCATTATACATGTTATCACTGTCGTCCTACTCTGCATCAGAGAGACTGACTGGACCCATGGCCCGTCACGGTGGGTTCCTACAGTATGTATCTATAAAGCATGAGCCCTTCTCTCTCCAAAGACTGGCTTCTGAATGCCTGCAGAGACCAAGATGCACAGGTACTCAAACCCCGAGTATAAAGTTGTGTAGTATTTGCGTAGATCTCATATGCTTCCTCAAGAATAATTTTCAGATATGCCCAACAGGTCACATGTGTCCCAGGATATTTGTAATGGTGGTCCAACACTTTTGTAGATGACAATGTCATAGTGCAATGTCAAGATGTTGGACCCCTTGCATCATTCTAAGTATCTTGTGATACCCAATACAATGCAAATGTCATACAAATAGTTATAAGATTGCATTGTTTAGGAAATAATGACAAAAAAAACAAAACAAAGTATTTGTGTGTTCAGCACAGATACAAACTGTTTTCATCTATTTTCCATCTGTGGTTAATTGAATCCATTATAGGATGCAGAACCAACAGATGTAGGGACACAGCTTCATTTTCTATCCGCCATTAAACGCTGCTGGAGTATGCACAGTTTCATACCTACTTGTGTTAAGAGCACATATTCAAACTGCGTGCTGGAAGCTGAGGTGAGCAGGATCCTTCTGGAAGAACAGGCAATCAGCTGTGCTTCCTTAGTCTCCTAGCTAGAGACCACCAGGGTAGCCACATGCACAGTTAATCCAGCTTCTACAAGAGGTGCCAAGAACACTGACAGAACTGTGTGGGCTCTGACCTGGGGTGGGTGGGGATTGTAACCACATGGGGAATCCAGCACCTTGGCTTGTGTCCTTGTAGGCAGGAGCCATCTTTAAAACCAGTCATTTTAAAACTGTGTTATTTAGGACTGGAGAGGTGTCTCAGCAGTTAAGAGCACTTACAGTTCTTGCAGAAGACCTGGGTTCAATTCTCAGCACCCACATGGTTCACAACTACATGCCACTCCAGTTCCAAGGATCCAATGCCCTGTTCTGCCCTTGGGGGCTCCTGGATGCACACAGTGCACATTTATACACTTAGGCACACACAAATACATTTTTCTTTTGCAAGAGAGTTTACAAGGGTGTACATGGAAAGACCGGGAAATAAGTGGGATTGGGGGGCATGATGTGAAATTCCCAAGGAATCAATTTTTAAAATTATGTTAAAAAAAAAGAAAGAAATATACAGTATTCAAAAGCTAAATCTTGTGTTAAGTCAAACTTTTGAGTCTAAGAGTTCTTTGAAATGAGGGGGTCTACTGAGTGTGCAGATGCTAGCTAGCTAAAGATAAAAGGATTGGTCCCAGGGCAGATTCCCTAAGCTACAGCAGCTTGGCCCATTGCAGCTGGAAGAATGCACATGAGACCTAATAAAGGGCTGGGGTGTTTTATGATAAAATTGTGGATAGAAGCATATATCATTTAAACAACAAGGAACAGGGCAGGATGACGCCAGCTGACAAAGCTTGGGAAGGAGTGTGTCCATAGTAGGACCCTGCACCTCTTCAGATGGCCCCAAGAGCAGGCACAAGCCCTGCAGCTTTGGGGGCTGGGCCTCTGCTCTCAGAAGAGCATGCAGCATTCTTTACTTTCTCTTTGTTGATGGAGCCTGATGCTGTCGGTTACAATCAACGTGTCTCTTCCCTCCCTCCAGCATCTGGACTGCAGCTTGATTAAGGCCATAGGAATTCTTATCACTTGAGAAAAGGAGAATGGGAAAAATCTCAGAGCACCCTATGCAAGAACTTACTAAGCACATAACATAAAGGCATGTGTTTGTATACACACACACACACACACACACACACACACACACACACACACACACACACACACACACACACACACACGTGAGAAGATGTGTGCACTCCTCTTTCTTTCTCCTCTCCGCCACACCAAAGGTCCTGGAAGTGAGATGAACAGAAACATCTCCATATTGGCAAATGGGCTCCTCAGTGGTGAGAATTTCTTACATGGCCAAAATTTAAAGGTAGTTTGTGAAATCGACATTGCAAAGTTGGTTGTAGTCAGCTCTATGGTGTTCATGGGGCTAAAATTACTTCAGCTCTGTGGTGTTCGTGTACGTCCACATCTTCCCCTCACTGCTTTCTGATTTCTTTCTCTGAATGTGAAGAAACAGCAAAGGCAGGCACATTTCAGCCAAAGCTAGTTCTGAATAATTTAGCACCCAAAACTGCTGCGGTTGCACATTGTGGAAATGGAGCAGTTGATGGCCAGTGAGGAAGAGGAGGAGCTAGCACTTTATAGGTCTGATCTAGACCAGACATAAGTGCGAAAGCTCAGAGGCAAGAAAGGTTCCCTCTGTGCATCCAACTAGCTGCAACCCACTGGAGAGTAGGTGGCCATGGCTGCCACAGGCTACTTGAACACATCCTGACACCGCACAGAGCGGGTGAACCCCACTTCCGTGGCTTTTGAGTAGCTCTCAAATGTGCCACACATTTGAATATTTGCCAGAATGAATCCAATTATTCTTCCCTGGAAAACAGTGCCAATGTTGGTGACTGAACTTTGGAAAAACAAGTCTATTGGATATACTCAGCCCAATTCTCCTCTCATATCATAGTGAACAAAGTGCTCACTTATGAATAAAGACTAGGAACAAGCAGGATGTGATGCACGCCTGTCATTCTGGCACTCAGGGGGCAGAGACAAGAGCATGGCTGACTTCCAAATGCCAGACACTAGAAGGGTCATATGCTGCCTTCAGACCAGCACTCAGGGGGCAGAGACAAGAGCATGGCTGACTTCCAAATGCCAGACACTAGAAGGGTCATATGCTGCCTTCAGACCAGGACAAACCCCCACACCCTCACTTGCACGTTGCGATGATGTCTCTGGTGGTTTTTCTGGCCTCATTTGCTGGAGGTCGCCAGGTCTACAGGGCCCTGAGCATTTAAGTAAAGGCAATGCCGCCTCTTCAGGCCTCTACACCCCATGCCTGCCTCTCCCTTCTTCTCTCCTCCTTCTGTCTAGCACCCCAGCTTACTCAGCAGACTGCAGGACTCCTGCACACACATCTTCCTTCCCTCCTCCCTTAGAGAGAGGAGAAAAAGGTCAGGGGGTGAGGAAGACCCAGAAAGACTCAGAAAACATCCAGGAAGGCCAAGGGCACAGAGAGCTCCACTTAAGGACAGAGTCCCCTGAGAACAGACAAGCGGCCTTGCAGTGCAGCCAGAGTGGCTCATGTTGTCAGGGTAGCTGGTCAGGGGCATCAAATGCCCATTTGGAAAGCAGAGCTGTGCTCAGAAAAATTACATTCTTTTTCATGCTTGTTGGTGATAATATTCATTTTGTGATTTTTTTTTTTTTTCAAGACAAAGTCTCAGGGTCTCACTATGTAACCGTGGAACTCTGTAGACCAGGCTGGCTTCAAACTCTTAGTTCCGCCTGCCTCTGCCGCCTGAGTGCTGGAACTGAACACATGCACCACCATGCCTGTCCATTGATATTCTTGAGTCTATTTTTCTCTAATTGGTACTTTATTCATACTATTATTATGTTGTTTTTCTTTCCATTTTTTTGTTTTGTTTTGAGCTGGGCAAGGGATTCCCCACCCCAAGAACAATTATTTGTTAGAGCTTCCTGAATGAATGTTAGCACTTTCAGGCGCTGACTATGGGTAACCCACACAGAACTTATTAAAAAGCATGGCCGTCAGATACTCAAAGCCAATGAACCACTGAGCCAGGGCAAGGCTTGGGTGCTCTGAGATACAGAGACTGTGGTGGCCACTGAGCCACCTGACCCTCACACTATGCCCTCACGCACTTCTTGGACAAAGCTTAAGGGACCAAGACTTAACAGGCCTCCGAGCTCGCAGGAGTCAGAAGAGGCTGTCCACAGTGACAGCCACAGGTAGCACAGGTCCCAGGAGATAAAGGACCAGGAAAGCAAGTCTACAGAAGATAAAGTACTTCGTGCTGTCAGACTCTTTCAGGTCATCTTGAGCTCTATGGAATTCATGTTGGAGAACCTCTTCCTCTCAGGCCACCCTTTCAAGCAGTAACCCATTTCATCAAGTTATTTTCGGTGTTCTCCCTTTTCAATCTTGAACCTTCATCCCTTTTGGATAATGGCTCTAGAAGGATAGTAAAGGATTTCTAAGCTCCGGGGGGGTGGGGGGGGGGGCAGAATTAAGAATGTGGTGAGAGAGGACACAGCTGTCCATGTCTACCATGTGTATTCTGTAACACTGGAACTGTCTTCCTCCATCACCTGAGAAACTGTGGGGAAAGCAATATCATTTATGGTTTTGGTCTTTGTTTTCATGGTAAGGTTTTTAACCCTGATCTTCATAACAGATCCATGTGCTCAAGTCACACAAGGAAATGCTTCTATACCAAAAATTCTCTGCTAATGTTTCCTTAGGACATTGCATTTTTTAAATGTTCAATCAAAACAGTAATGGAGAACCATGGGATTAATGTTTAATAACAGCATTAATGTTTCCCTCCTTCCTCCACTCCTTCCTCCTTCCTCCTCTTCTGTGGTTTTCAAATTTCCCAATAGGCATGTATTTCTTTTCAGAGCAGGGGCTGATGGGTGCTGAAATGTCTTCTTAATGAATTGGGGGAACAAGACATCTTATTTTTAAATAGAGATGTGTAATCTGAACCCAGATATCTCTTATCCTTCACATATTCCTTAACCCTTCTGCAAAGGGGGCTGTGCGTTTCTCCCAGGATGTTTAGAGGGACACACACACAAAGGGAGGGACAGGTAAGACACATTATGAACTCTGCAGAAGAAGACCACAGTGGGCAACTGGGGACACAGAGATGGGGTTAGAGACATTCTGCCTGCTTAGTTATGAAGCCACCAAATTAATGTAGGTTGTTCCAGGGCCTGATAGAACCATAGCACAGAACTCATTGAAAAGCCACATCTGTCTCTACCACTGGTGATCATAGTCTTGTCTTTCAGAAGGTGAAATGTTTATGTGGCCTTCTCAGGGATGGAGCCATTTGGCTACCTGAAAAACCATCCCCACTGACCTCCTGCTCTTTATCTTTCAGACTTAAGACTGAAGGGACACTGGCTAACAAGGTGGCCACTGCTGCAGACTCAGGACAAGTGGGCAGAGAGCTCTGTATACGTCTGTCTCTGTCATGTGACCACTCAAGTAGGAAGCAACGTTAATCTGCTGCCATATCCATGAAACACTTCATGACTCCACATTTTCAGCCGCTCTGTTGTACCCTTTGGGAGATCTTTTCTCTGAAATTTAAAACTTTCAGGATTATTTCCTGTTCTCTCCCCTAGCCCATAGAAAAAAAGTGTTTGTTTGGACAGGTTATTATGTAGCCCCAACTTCTCTAGAGAACTAAGTTACAAGCATGTGCCAGCCAGGTCCTGCTCACACAAAGAATGTTCTGCTAACCCTCAGAATCATCCCAAAAGCCTCTAGGGAAAAACAGAGTTCTATTAAACACCCCTGCCCCAAACCAGACCTGCATGACAGCCCAGTGGGTACAGTGCATGCTGCCTAACCTGATGACTGAAATTTCATCGCTGGGACGCAGGTGGAACGAAAGTTGTCCTTTGATCTCCACAAGCATGCCAGGGCACGCACGTGTGCAGACACACACACACACACACACACACACACACACACACACACACACACACACACACGAAACAAGCAAAAATAAATGTAACTCCCCATACCATATGCCCAATCCAAGGTATTTGTCTAGTTTTCCCATGTGGTGATTCAATGATCTCAACTATCGGAGCTATCTGATAAGAGGTCTGTATTACCTCATGGTGCTGCTTCCAGCTGTGAGCTGGCCCTAGTCATTCCAGTTTCTCTCCCTCCAAACAAGAATAATAACCATCCTGTTCTGAGGGGTACAGGCAGGCTTAGGTTACAGGCATACCTATCAAATGGCAAGTTACGTCAATAAAAGAGAAACGTGGAAGTCAAGGGCAGAAGACAAGTATGAGTCGGCCTTGTGGGAAAATGAGAGGTTGGGAACTTAAAAAGTCTTTGCATCAGAAAACTGGCAGCTTAGAGATCACTCAGCAAAATGGCTCAAATCCACAGAACAGGCTCTGGGGAGCTGGGGAGAGGACTCGGAGGGCCTGAAAGATGTCTTACACTGCAAGTTGGAACCACACACGCCACACTCGAGCTATAAATAGATGACAGGCTTTTGTGCTTGTCATCAGCCTCATCCGCTGAGACAAAGAAATGTATTAAAGAAAGCCTCTGTTGATACCAGATCGGATCACAATGTGCTCAGTCAACCAAGCCTGTCAGCTGTGCCCTCAGAGGCAGCCCCATGTGGTACAAGTGATTCTGACTCAGGCCCTGCCCTGGGCTGCCTCGTGTGTGTCACAGGTAATAGTTACATAAGTGCTCAGTCTGTCTACCACGTATGTCTCCTGTTTCTGCACTGCTGGCCAGCCTCTTCTGCTCCTTTCAATGTTTCTTTCTGATCAGGCTAGTGACAGCCCAGTGACAGTGAAGCTGACTGCAGTGGAAAGTAGCCCATGGAGTGCGTCCTGGGCCTGATAAGTGACAGCCACATTTTTGAAAGCATTAAAGAAAGTTTATAGAAAAGGTACCGAGAGAGGTGGGGTGAGAGGGTAAAGGAGATTGGAACCATTTTCAAGAAAAAGCAGTGGGCCAAAATGAGACCCATGAGCCATGAGGAAACTTGTAAGATGGGCAAAGATTCTCTAAGGCAGTATTTCCCCCAAGAACCAATTACCCCAATGAGAGTAGAACTGAACTCCCTGGGTAAGCTGGAAACCTCCAAAACAAAAACATGAAGTAAAAATGGCAGTTTCAGCTGGGAAAAGTATTTTCCAGCTGAAAATCTGAAAAGGTTATTTAGAAAAAGTCCAACACAGAAAGCAAGAGGACAGGAATAATGAGTCATCGAAAAGGATGGATGTCCAGAGGGCCAAGACAGTAGTGGCCATCGACAGCTGAACCTCTCCACAATGTCCAGCAAACAGTGAAGGACAGATTATTTTATGTGAGCTGCAGAAACTGGAGACAAAAGGACTATAGACCTCCAACAAGCTGAATGTAGGGAAAAAAATAGCAACTTCCAGGAAAGCTATACCTAAGTTCCCGGCCCCAGCCTTTGCGAGGAGACCAGGGAAGTAACCATGAATGAGAATGGCCCCATAGACTCTTAGGTTTGAATGTTTGGCCCCCAGTTGGTGGAGCCTCTTGGGAAGGATGAGGAGGTGTGGCCTTGTTGGAGGGGATGTGGCACTGGAGGTAGGCTTGGAAGTTTCAAAACACTCACACCACTCCCAGTGTGCCTTTTCTGCCTGCTTGTGAGTCAGAATGTGAGCTCTCAGCTCCGGCTCCAGACACCTGTCGCCATCCTTCACTCTGCCATCTTGGACTCTGACTCTCTGAAACCAGAAGCCCAATCAGACTCTTGCTTCATCATGGTGTCTGATCACAGTAACAGAAAAGGAACTGAGCCACAAGGATTTAAGATCTGCCTAAAATTGAGCCAGCATGGTACTACATGCCTGCAATTCCTGCACTAGGGAGGCTGAGGCAGGATGACAGAGTTCAAGGCCAATCTAGGACAGAAGGTAAGACTTGTCTCGGAATAAATCCAAATGAAAACCCTCTAAGGAAGAGAACTCCTTCCCCAGGGTGACAATGCTTGAAAGTGACTGTGATGCCTCGAAGCCCTGAACACAGGGAGGGTTAACTATGTGCGAGACCTGAGCTGGCACTGTGGGGAACTAAGATTGGCAAGTGAGTTAGTTCCCTTTTGGGAAGTTAGTAATGCAATAAGAAATAAACTAAAGCTGAATATGAATTGGTTCAATTTCCCAAAGATAAAAGAGTGCCAGAGACATGGGACCTGTCTCCTAAGCATCCTTCAAAAAATAACATGCAGTATCTGATGAATCTTTTATACACAATGTCCCCCTGGAACCAGGAATTTTCTGTACTAAATCATTCACTAGGATGGATGCCCAATCCCTCTTCTCAGCTACAAAAGCTCCTTCATTATGTGACTGGGGACTTGATTTCTCCTTCCTTGAGTCTTGGCTAATATCATGGCTCCATTCGCCAGGACACAATGGAATTACCACTCTGGAAGACCTGAGATGAGGCTTCACACGTGGTCACAGTTTCCCCTGATACCTTCTTAAGATGCCACCTTTAGCACAAAAGACTACAGGGACCAAGGGACCAAGCTATCCATCCCAGCAGGGCCCTGTCACCAGCCAACCCAGCAGCTGAATGTGGCTTCATGAATAAGCAAAGTAAGGCACCTGAAGATCCATTCACTCAGCAATACATACTTATAAGCCACTGAAATTTTGGTCTTAAGCAAGTAATTTTTGTGGTAATTTGTTGTTGCTGTCGTTGTTGTTAAAAAATAAAGAGCTGACTGATACACACACACAAACATAATCAATGTGCAGCTATGCAAACCTACTAAAGGAAAAACAAAACAAAACCCAGACAATGAGAACCAAAGCATTTAAACCAAAGAACTCAAGCAACAGGAGGAAAGCCCAGTACTCGAACAAGATCCAATGTGCTCTGGTGCTAGCGGCATGGCTTGGCAACAGAACACTTGCAAGCAGGAAGAAGTGAATAAAATCCAACTAAAATGAGGAAATAAAATATAGCAAAAGGTAACATCATCTCAGAAATGAAAGGCAAGTTAATTACTGGTGAGCAAAGTAAGAACAGACTCAAACGGAAATTTTATAATGAGCATTAAATAATAGAAAGAAAACAGCCAAGAACATAAACAAGAAATGAAAGAGGAGGAGGAGGAGGAGGAGGAGGAGGAGGAGGAGGGGGAGGAGGAGATGTTGAATGGGGACTTGGAGGGGTGGCTCAAGTTCTGGCACTGCTCTTCCATCCATCAGAGCACAGTTTGGGCCCCAACACCCATGTCTGGAGATTTAAAACCGCCTGTAACTCCTACTCCTGGGGATCTGACACCCTCTTCTGGCCGCTGTGAGCACTACACTACACACAATTAAAAATAAAATACATCTTAAAAGTGAAAAAAAAATGTTGAAACAGAAGATAAAAATGAAGGTCTGGCATGTATACTGACATTTAAAATGGACCACTGGCAGAGTTTCTCCCGTGCTGTATTCTCTGGCACAAGAGAATGCTCCTTGAGTTAAACAACACCTGACTGCACAAGTTCAAATAAACATAGCCTAGTTAAAGCTTTTAGGCTCATGCCAGGCAGTGGTGGTGCACGCCTTAAATCCCACCACTCAAGAGGAAGAGGCAGGTAGATTTCTGAGTTTGAAGCCAACTTGGTCTACAGTGTGAGTTCCAGGACAACATCCAGGGCTACCCTATTTGCCCAGGATAGCAGAGAAACCCTGCCTTGAAAAATAAAAATCAACCAAACAAACAAAAAACCAAGTAAAATTTTTAAAAGCTTTTATTTACATATAAAGGGAGCCAAGTAACTCACAAGGGCAAACGACTTGGACTGCTATCCAAGAGTAACATAGAAAAGACAGCATACAGAATCGATGCTGCACAGGGATGCAGAGAGACACTGGACCAGAAGATGAAGGGGAGAGGAGGGAAGAACGAGCCTGCCGTGCTCCTTAAAGACATAGGCCACAGGGGCTGGGGAGGTGGCTCAGTGGTTGAGAGCCCTTGTTTCTCTTTCAGAGGACCTGGCATCGATTTCCAGAGCCCACAATGTGGCTCACACAACCATCCATAACGCTAGTTCTTCTAGGGGATCTGATGCCCTCGTCAGACCTCCTTTGGACACTGGGCATGCATGTGGTACATACATATCCATACAGGCAAAACAATTACACACATAAAACAAATCTTAAAACAAAAAAGGAGGAGGAGGAGGAAAGAAGCTACAAAAAGCTAATGAGCAGCCAACATGAAATGCACCACACATGCAAGTGTTCGAGGCATGCCACCCTCACAAGGCCCTGAGGAACATCTCAGAGGATAAACTCTCTCTAACACAGAGCAAAAGGCCGAACCGTGAGCACTTAGTGTGTTCAAAAGCACACCCAAGGACAACGTGGTGAGGGTCTCTGAGAAGGGCATCCATTGTATATTTTGACTAGGTGGAAGTCATCACCATGCATGAATGTGAGTGGGGAAAGAAGGTAGAATAAGCTCATTGATTATTATATAGGTGACAATTAGAAGTCAATAATATTAGAAATCAGCAAACAAAAGCAAGACATAGCTGTATATACCTGTAACCCTAGCACTGGAGATAAGGAGGGAGAAGGGTCTTGAGTTGGAGGCCAGCCTGAGTAACACAGCAGGATTTGGTCAGGAAATAGGAAGGGAAGGAAAGAGGAAAGGAGAGATGGGGGCAGGGAAGGGAGAGAGAGGGAGGAGATGGAGGGAGAGAGGGAGGGAGAAAGGGAGGGAGAGAGGGAGGGAGAAAGAGAGGGAGAGACGGAGGGAGAGACGGAGGGGGAGAAGGAGGAGACGGAGGGAGAGAGGGAGAGAGAGAGGGAGAGAGGGACAGAGGGAGGGAGAGAGGGACAGAGGGAGGGAGAGAGGGACAGAGGGAGGGAGAGAGGGACAGAGGGAGGGAGAGGGAGGGAGAGAAGGAGGAGATGGAGGGAGAGAGGGACAGAGGGAGGGAGAGAGGGACAGAGGGAGGGAGAGGGAGGGAGAGAGGGAGGGATAGAGGGGGAGAGAGGGAGGAGATGGAGGGATAGAGGGAGAGAGAGAGAGGAAGGGGGAGAGGGACAGAGGGACAGAGGGAGGGAGAGGGAGGGAGAGAGGGAGGGAGAGAGGGGGAGAGAGGGAGGGGGAGAGGGAGGAGAGGGAGGGAGAGAGGGAGGGGGAGAGGGAGGGAGAGAGGGAGGGGGAGAGGGAGGGAGAGGGAGGGACTTAGCAAACAAGGAAGGAAATTGTTAGGACATCACATTAATAATAGATTTTATTTTCAGTAACCATTCTCAGTACAAATCAAGTGATATGGGCAAAAATAAAGGTGATTACCTAAGCAATGTAACCAATAAAGCAGGATGTATGTATAAGGTCTGAAAAATAATCAATTTGCTTTCTGGGCTCTAGACGGCTCAACAGGTTTTGCCACCAAGTCTGATGACAATCAGGTCAAACCCCAGGACCACACAGTAACTCCCACAATCAGAGTCCTCCAACCTCCACACATATAATGGTGTGCTTGAGTGCATATGTGCACACATACAATAAATACATAGATGTAATTTTAAAATATATATATATCTTCTTCCCAACTCCACATAGAACAACCAGAAAAAGCTGAACACACATTAAGTGAAAAGGAGGAAGCATGAGAGACTGGGGGTAAAGCCAATGGTAGAGCACTGGCCTAGCATGCACTAGGCCCGGGTTCAAGTCCTGACAAAACACACACACACACACACACACACACACACACACACACACACACACACACACACACACGCACCAGCAAGCTCCACAAAACAGTTCCCACTCAAGCAGTGAGGGGTGAACAGATCAGTCAATAAACTGCTGAGTTTCCACATATTAAAAAAAGGGAGAAAGAAAAAGATACTTCATTTCTCACATCCCACACAAGTCTGTTTCCATCAAAGGCTAAAACTACAAAAAATGCAATAGATAAGACTGTCCTGTGTCTTCTTAAAAAACATTTAACATGGTTTTAAATACCATAAAAACCCTTAAAGGAAAAACAATGAATTCCAATGACATTAACGCCCAGAACTTCTATCTGTCAGAAGACATCGTAGTGGGGAGAACAAGCCACACACTGGGACTAAATATTTGTAGTCTAGTCAACCAACCAAAAGTGAACAGCTGGAGTACTTGCATTAATAAGAAAAGAAAGCCTGAATTTTAAAGTGAGCATCATGGGAGACGCTATTGAGAGCCAACTAGATGGCCAATAGTCAAAAGATCTCTTGATGAGCATGCCAGTGTGGTTACAGGGCAGGAACGCAGGAAGTCACCAGTACAAATTCTCATGGAAAAACTGTGCACAGGTGCATTCCCAAATCCGTCTTCTGACCATCACCACCACCATTAGAAATACCCTGTACCTTAGTGCAGAGTAAGAAACAGCCTGTACCTCGGTGTGGGGTAAAAAAAATAATAATAATACCCCGTAACTTGCGGATCTCTTAGTTTAAGGACATCCTGGTCTATAGGCCGAGTTTCAGGACAGTCAAGGCTACACAGAGAAACACTGCCTCAAAAAAAAAAAAAAAAAAATCAAGAAAAAAGAAAACAGAGCGAGCCTGTACCTCAGTGCAGGGTAAGAAATAGCCTGAACCTCGGTACAGGAGCTCAGAATGCGTACAGATGAAATGGGCTTAACAAAAACGCACTTGCTCTTACTATGTGTGATACATGCTGACATTTTCTAGTTTTTCACATCTTCCACTCTCTTTGCAGGAATTTACACAGGTGCTCTGATTCCTTACCTTGGTGTGTCACGAAGCGCCTTTCCAGGGGTAGAGTGCATTGCTGTTTCTTTTGAGCCCGCGAGTCTCTCTCTTTCGGCTTCCATTTTGCACCCATGGTTTTTTCTTCACTTCCAGGAACCTACCTCAGCTTGTGACAGTGCCTAGATGCTCAGGTCACACATCCATCCTCTTGGCAAGCAGCTGTTGGAGCCACCAACCTCGGCCACGGTGTCTGACATTCTAGATTCCTTGTCTTGCCATGGAAACGTTTGTGACATCCCCAGGTAGGCCAGTACTCATTTTGTAATGCCTACAGCATCCTGTTTGTGGCTTCCCACTGAGCACCCACAGACCTGGGATGGACAAACATCACGGACAGATGCAGAGCCGGTTGAAGCCTGGCATGCTCCTAACATTCATACGTATACATAATGTGTTGGGACCAAATCCATCCCCAAGTTTCAGTAATACTTATCTTGCTCTGCATTCTAAACTGAATAGATTCCACCAGTGTTTATCATCATTCCTCAGAATCTGTAATTGTATTGTCCATATTTATTATACTTCTCCAGCTGAACCCCCCACCCTGCCCCCATCCTTCCCCAGCTCCTTTGTCCCTGCATGGAATTCAATCCAAGGCTGTCACATACATGCCCAAATCATCAATCTACAGGAGAATGACTGGCCATATCCCCTGGGGTGAACTCCTGACTACAGCTTCAAAAGGGGGCACCCCTTCACTACTGAGCCTCTTCACTCTTCTCCGTCCTGAGTCCTTCCTCTCTAAAGCAGAGAGCCAAATGCCAGCATCCCGTGTACCAGGCTTTTTCTTTGGGACCACCAAGCAGCTCCTAAATCATGACACAGACTTATTTGTTATGAACGCTCAGCCTGGCGTAGGTTCGTTTCTGGGTAGCTCTTTTAACTTAAACCAACCTGTTTCTCTTTGTCTACCTTTTGTCCCAGGTCTGATTACCTTTCTTACGTCTGTACATCTACTTCCACTGCTTCTCTGGCTGGCTGGCCTCTGGCTGGCTTCTTGCCCTGGGCCTGTACCTCATTCTCTCTACCTTCTTCTCATGTTCTTCCTTCTCTTTTAACCGATGTTTCTCCTCCTACTTATTCTCTCTGCCTACCAGCCCTGTGTAGTTAAGAGTTTTCCTGCCTGGCCCACAGTCAGGACAAATCTCTCTCTCCCGCCAGGCCCATAGACGCTCAGAACCAACCAAGTAAATACACAGAAACTTACATTGTTTACAAACTGTAGGGCTGTGGCAGGCTTCTTGTTATCTACTTCTTCTAACTTAAATTAACCCATTTCTATTAATCTATACTTTGCCACATGGCTCATAGCTTACCAGTACCTTACATGTTTCTTGTTATGGCAGCTGGCAGTATCTCTCTCCCTGCCTTTACTTCCCAGAATTCTCCTCTTTGTCCCGCCTACCCTATCCTTCCTGCCTGGCTACTGGCCAATTAGCACTTTATTTATTTTAACCAAGCAGAGCAACACATTTGACATACAGAACATCCCACAGCAGCTCTGCCTATCCTTTCTCTGCCTAGCTACTGGCCATTCAGCTCTTTATTAGAACAACCAGGTGCCTTAGGCAGGCACGGGAAACAAATGCAACACATCTTTACATGATTAAACAAATGCAGCATAAACAAAATAACACACAACCTAAAGTAATATTCTGCAGCATAAACAAATGTAACCCATCTTTGCCTAGTTAATATTCCACAACAACCCTGTCTGTTTTCCCTCTGCCATGAGGACAACTACTCCTCCACATTTTCCCTGCCATGATAGACTGAAAGCTTTCTAACCATGTTCAAAGTGAACTCCTTTCCTGTTTCTGTCAGGAGTTTTTGTCACAGCGATACAAAGTAACCCACACAGTAAGATGTGGCATATGTATTTACAGGAGAAATAATCAGAGTCAAGACATGTACCTCACTCCCAAGTTTGTTATCTTGTGTTCTTTGAACACTTTATAGTTACTTTTCTGTTGCAATGATAAAAAACACCATGACCAAGGTAACTTAAGGAGAAGAGATTTTATTTTGGCTTACGGTTCCAGAAAGATGAGCCCATGATAGCAGAGAGACAGCATGAGGGCCGGAGCAGGAAGCTGAGAGCTCACATCTTCAGACAGCAGGTATGAACTACAGAGAGCAACTGGAAATGGCATGAATCTCTGATGGTGCAAGCCTTTAAACACTCAAAGCCTGCCTCCATTGACAGTCTTCCTCCAACAAGGCCACCCTGGGGACCAAGTGTTCAAACACGAGCCTAGAGGGGCATCCTTATTCAAACCAACACACACACACACACACACACACACACACACACACACACACACACACACACACACCATTCTACTTTGTCTGTTGGAATCTTATTTATCTCTTTGTATTTTTGTTGATGGTGTTAGCTGTTGTTGCAATCAGAGTATACTTACACTTTTCAGGTCTATATAGTATTCATAAATTGTAGAAACTTTTAGCCATGTACATTTCTTGAACCTTTCCCAAATGCCCTTTGTGTTGAATGATCCTGTATACAACAGTACATCTACTGATAACCCCACCAGACAAGGCTATAGTTTGGGGTCTTAATAGTTAGATGTGGTTTTGTTGTTGTTGTTGTTGTTTGTTTTTTGTTTTGTTTTTGAGCTGAGGATCAAACCCAGGGCCTTCAGCTTGCTAGGTGAGTGCTCTACCACTGAGCTAAATCCCCAACCCATGTGACTTTTGCTTTGTTTTCTTTTGTTTTTTGTTTTTGTTTTTCGAGACAGGGTTTCTCTGTGTAGCTTTGCGCCTTTCCTGGATCTCGCTCCATAGACCAGGCTGGCTTAGAACTCACAGAGATCAGGCCTCCCTCTGCCTCCCAAATGCTGGGATTAGAGGTGTGAGCCACTACCGCCCAAATGTGTTTTAAAGAGCTAAATAAGATCCAATTTCTATTTGTTGTCATTCTTTTGAAGGTGAAGAGGGCCAAGGAAAAACACCCTGACCCTGACTTGACCCTAAGATCAGGGCTTGAAACCACACAAATCCCTGAGCTTGCCACAGAGTCAGGCTGCAGAATCCCACCAATCCCTGAGATCCCTCAGCTTGAAATGCCACCATCCCTAAGCACAAAATGACACCAATCCCTGAGCTTGCCCCAGAATGAGACCACACAAACCCACCAATCCCAAGTCACCTCTATATGGACTACTCAGAATAGAAAAGTATAGAGAAGTGGAGAACAGGTAGCTGGAGGACGAGAGTGATGGAGGTAAAAAAAAAAAAAAAAAAAAAAAAAATGAGGGGATGAAAGTGAATGAGGATGGAGTTTAAGTGGACAGAAAATACAATAAAAAACCACCTGAACTGTAAACTTCAGTCAGACAAATGTGAATTGTATCTCAACAAGATTTTAAAAGTGGCACAATTAAAATGATGAATATTCACTTCACTCTACTTGGTCCATTTTATTTCATATCGATGTTGCCTACTTCCTCTGTGAATTTCCCACAATCCACTAGAACTGAATCAGTGGCCAACTTCCCAACCCCTGGATCTAGCACATAACCTATTAGTTTACTCTCAACATCGAGGCCAAGTTTTCCTTCCTGAATTCTAAACATCTTGAGCAAACTCACTCTACGCCTCATATTACTCTTCTTAAATAACAAGAGTCACAAAATGAGTGTCAGACGGTCCTTGCAAAGTAGATACTTGTTGATTTCAGTGACTGTTCAGAACTGGATTTTTCTTCCCAGTTCATTAGTTTCTGTAACACTAGGTTTTCGAAATCCAGTTAAAACGTGTGATTTTTGGCCTGAGAGAAAGAGAGAAATAGTTTAGACTGCAACGGTAATAATAACAACTATGATTTATTGCATCCTGGCCTTGCACAAGGCATACATTTATATACCTTACATGTGCCAACTCATGCAGATGTTCGTTCTATAAGGTACTACCTCTTTTTTACTAAGGAGGCAATTTATTAATTTTTTTTTTAAGGTTTTTGAGACAGGGTTTCTCTGTGCAGCTTTGATGCCTGTCCTGGATCTCGCTCTGTAGACCAGGCTGGCCTCAAACTCACAGAGATCCGCCTGGCTCTGCCTCTTGAGTGCTGGGATTAAAGGTGTGCGTCACCACCGCCTGGCCTTATTAAATTATTTACTAAATAATTGGCCTAATGGCTACTTTGCTCAGTGGTGGTAATGAGATCCAACCCTAGCCACACTGTTGTATGCCTGCGTGGAGGAGGGTGATTAACTACCAATTAAGAAATATTCATAAAATTGAATCCCACACTAAATATTGGTGATACAATCTCAAACAAATAAAAAGATAGGACCTCTGGGATTACAGTCTAACAAGGGAAGTCAGTGTATCTCCAAACACCAGAAATTACAACATGGTGGGTGTGGTTTGAATGAGGTGTTCCCCATAGTCTCGTGTATTTGAATATTTGGTTCCCCGTTGGTGGCGCTGTCTGGGGAGGCTTGGAAAGTGTGGCCTTGTTGGAGAAAGTACATTCCTAGAGGTAGGCTTTAAGTATTCCCACCGTTTCCGGTTCACCCTTTCCGCTGCATGCTTGTGGTTCCTCGATGTGAGCTCTCAGCTTGCTGCTCCAGCTACCATGCCTGTCTGCTGCCATATGCTTCCCCATCTGATGAGGATGGACACTTATCCCCGATGGAACTGGTAAGACCAAGTAAACCCCTCTTTCTGTCGGCTGCCTTGGCCACAGCAGCCAAAAAGTCACTAATGCAATGTTTATCACAGGTCTACTATCTGCCAGGGAGGTGGCTGCATCCTGTCTGCTGTAGGATCTGAGGAAGGATAAAGAAGGAGGGCACCCAAAGGCTGATGTTTATCTCAGATGAGAGAAACCACCTGTGTTGTGACCTGAACCTGTCTAAGGGCACAGGGTTTTAGAAGGGTCTCTGAGTGAGAGGTCCAGAAGGAAGGTCTGGTAAAGGGAGGGAAAGCCAGACTGTAAGGGCCCTTGTGTGTGACAAGCTACAGCATGGAATAATGAGCAGTCATGAGTGTGGGCTCCATGTGATCATGCTTGAATTCTGAAGAGATAAACTGTATGAACTCTGAGTGGAACAGGGGTGTGAGCAACGAAAGCAGTTTTCCAGGCCAGATGCTGTGCGTGCGAACAGTTGACTTCAGAGTTTAAAAGACAAGGAGTGAATTAAACACCTGGAATCCTCTTTGAAGTATGTGAGCCACGTGTGGCCTTACAATCACGGCTAACAGCCCTGAGAGCAGCACGGCTTCACAGAGACACAAGGCAAACTGCTTACAATACATAGTTATACTAATTGCATCAAAGTCTGGGGGTGTGGCTTGACACTGGTCTAACATGCATAAGGCCTAACATGTATTCAGCAAAATACATCATAACAAATACACATATGACATTAATATGAAAATGGCATTTTTAACAATAAATTTTTAAATTTCAATGTGAATTTTACATCTAAATTGTGGGAGCCCACAACTGACTCAGTTTCCCAGTTTGAATCTGAAGTCTATTCTGAGTCAATGGAGTTCAAGCTTGTTTGCTCCAACAGTCCTGATTAGCCCACAGAGTCTCCTTGAAGGGCTGTGAGAAAGTCCTGATGAGCCCCTGGGAAGGAATATGCTATCTAGCTAGATGCAGGCTGCTGATGCCAGCCAGAGGTACATTGAGATAGAAAAAGAAACTGCCTGCTCTGTGACACAAGGCAGGATAGATAGTGGCTGAATGCCTGAGCTGTGCATTGTTCTACCTCTGTCCTTCAAAACTGTATATAAGCTGCCTGTGAAATAAACTCGGGGCTGTCCAGCATCGACTGGAGTCCTCTCAGGTCTTTTCTGTCTTCTTCATTGTCTCTACAATCCACACGCCCTCACTCAGATACCCAGCTGATTGTTGGCAGGCTCCAACACTAAATGATGTCAGGTTTTCCTGGAAACTACTCGGTTTGCATTTTGATTTAAAATAAATAAATTGAAAGTGCAGATTCTAAGCCAGGCAATGGTGACACATGCCTTTAATCCCAACACTCCAGAGACAGGGATAGGTAGATCTCTGTGAGTTCAAGGACAGCCTGGTCTACAAAGCAAGTTCCAGGAAAACAAAGGCAGAAACTCTGTCTCAAAAAAGAAGAGGAGAAGGAGGGGGAGAACAGGAAGAGGATGAGGAAGAGGAAGAGGAGGAAGAGGAAGAGGAGAAAAAGGAGGAAGAAAATGCATATTCCTAAACCCAAGTTGTTCTAAACACATTTGGATGTTTAATATTATAGCTAAGTGTCGTTTTAAATGCATTTTGTTTGGTTTGTTTTTTGAGACAGGGTTTCTCCGTGTAGTTTTAGTGCCTGTCCTGGATCTCGCTTTGTAGACCAGGCTGGCCTTGAACTCACAGAGATCTGCCTCGTTCCATCTCCCAAGTGCTGGGATTAAAGGTGTGTGCCACTGCTGCCTGGCCTTTAAATGCATTTTGAAAACTTTTCAAAATGTCATTTTAAAGCTTCCTTTCTAGTTGAACTTGCCACATTTCACGGATTCTCTAGCCACATGTAGCCAGGAGCTACCCTTTGAGATAGTGCAGATTCCGTATCTTTTCATCCACATTAGATGTACTTACCAAGTTCTTGGTTAGCTTATAACAGGCCCACTAATTATACGCCTTGTTTTCTGAGAGGTGATTTAAAAGTGGAGAATCACTCATTCTAGACCACTACCAAAAACAAAACAAAACACATGGGAATAGCTCAGCAGTTTAAGGGCACTTACTATTCTTGCAGAGGACCCAGGTTTGGTTCCCATCAGCTCACAATAGTCTGCAACTCCCATTCCTGGAATCTAATGCCCTGGTTCTGGCAACCATCAGGACCAGGCACATAGATGTCGCACCAAGACTGGTGGCTGTCAAAGCTTCTAGTGGCTCTCAGGGGTCAGGCAAGCCCAGGCACTTGTGGCAGTGTGCCGCACCCAGAGCCCCTTAGTAAGTTCCCTTGTTTCCCGGCAGGATTCTGGCTGAGTCCACAGAAGGCCACACCACAGCCCCACTTGCAGCTTGGGACTAGGTTCTGGTCAATGTGGTGTACAGCAGAGATGTAAGCCACCTTCGGATCACAATCTTACTGAGAAAGGAGGTGTGCTCTCACTGTGCCTTTCTTCTGTGAGCTGGAAAGCACATTGACTCCACTATTCAGAACTTTCCCTAGAGGAGTCTGTGCTTCTGGCTCCACCCAGCAGCCACATCGACTGCCTGCCTGGATGATCATGTAAGAGAAGCAACCCACCTTCCTTAGTCCACTACATCGGAGTCACTTAACACAGCAGCTCTCTGCCCTATTTAAGCCATGTGAGGAAAGATCAGTGAACCCCGTAAGCTGGGATATTCAGAAGCTACTTTCTGTAATGTGTTAGAAGACCATGTTTGCCTTCCCAACTGAACTCTCCCACCACACTGCAGAAGCAGCATAGGCAACTTGCAAATAAACAGACATGGCTGTATTCTAATAAAGCTTTATTTACAAAAACAGGCAGTGGGGTAAACTTGGTTCATATGCCATAGTTTGTCAACCTTTTGTCAATACCACTGCTTCCGCTTTCCCACAAAGGTGTCTCACAAATAAATGAATGAATGAATGAATGAATGAATGAATGAATAAATAAATAAATAAATAAATAAATAAATAGGCTTTTCATAGCCTTGGCTTCTTACAGGGAAAAACCTAATCTATGTTCTGAGAATTATTTTGGCATGATTGTCAGGAGGAACTGTGGGCCAAGGGGTGGCACACACTCCCAGCATTCTGGATACATAGCCAGGAGGACTACACCACATTTAAAGCCAGCCTGCCCTATATAGTGAGTTCTAGGCCAGCCAGGGTTATACACTGTTTCAAGACTAGACAACAAACAAACAAATGAACAAGCAAGTAAGCAAGCAAAAAGGAAGGGAAAGAAAGGAGAGACAAACCGTGGCATGAACTACTTATTCCTCAAGATGACTCTCCAAGTGGGATTTATTTTAATGCAGTCCTGTTGGGATGTGCATTCAGGAGCCTCACAGAAACAAACGCAAATGTCCTCTGAAGAATTTATCATCGGCCTCGAGGAATTTCCAAATGATAAATTCCCATCAGAGCTCACAAATAATACAAAAGATGGCAGAGTAGCCATGCTGAACAAATGTCAGCAAGACACCAACACAATACAACAATCAATTGTTTACTTGACTTTTTTTGGGGGGAGAGGTCACGACATGGTTCCTCTGTGTAGCTCTGGATGTCCTGGAACTCGCTCTGTAGACCAGGCTGGCCTTGAACTCAGAGATCTTCCTGTCTCTGCCTCTCGAGTACTTTTGACTTTTTGAGATAAGGTATTGCTATATAGTCCTGACTGGACTAAAACTTGCTATATAGCCTCAATTTTAGGGAGATCCTCCTGCATCTGCTTCCCTAATGCTGTGACTATAAGCATGTACTACATGCCCAATATATCCTGCCCCTCAATCACTTTAATTATTAAAATTATCAATGACAAATAGAAATGTGTTGAGTACTATTATTGAAAACTGGCCAGACATGATTTTAAGGGACCAATTAGAACTTCTAAAAGTGGAAAGGGGGAATAAACTTAAATTAGATGAATTGTGAATAATTGGGATAATGAAATTAAAACTTCAAAGGGTGCCCACAAACTGAGCACGAGGAGCAAGCAAAGGAGGACTTGACTGACGCAGGAGACCATGAAAGCTAAATTTTAATCTTAAGAGCCATTGTCTTTCCACCAGTGTAAAGATGGGACTAAATAGGGCCATTCCAAAAAAGAAAAGTAGAGGCTACTTTAGTTGTAGAAACCATAGAGAACTACTATAGGACTCTTCCAACCGTTTCTGACCTCACAGAGGCTGTGTTTGCATGCACAAGACCTGCACAAAATCAAACCAGCCCAAGTTTCAGCATGGAAGGGTAGGGCTCATGAAGTCCCAGCTCAACGACTGACAGCTGATGGTTGCTTGGAGAAAAGTCTGCTTTCTTCTAGGATAGTCTGAGATGCTACCCATGCTGCAATAGTACATGGCTCTACAACCATGAACATTCTAGCAGCAGTAAGTACACTCGGAGGGAGGGAGGAAGGGAGGGAGGGAGGGAGGGAGAAAAGGAAAGAGAGAGGAGAGAGAGAGAACGAGGAAGAACACGGAGCTAGAAAGACGGCTCATCATCAAGAGCACTGGCTGCTCTTCCTGAGGACTCAGGTCCAATTCTCAGCACCCATGTGGCAGCTCACAACGTATCTGTACCTCCAGTGCCAGGGCATCAGTCATACAAGTGGGCATATGCATGCAAGCAAACCTCCCGATCACATAGAATAAAAAATTTAAAAAAACTTAAACAAAAAAAGAGCACATAAAGATTGGAGTAAACTGTGTTTGTTGGAGTTGGAACGGGAGAGTGTGCTGGTTACATTTTTTTTGTCAATTTAACACAACCCCGAGTAACTGGGGAAGAGGGAATCTCAATTGAGAAATGTCCTCTCTCAGATTGGCCTGTGGGGAGCGGTGGTTGATATGAGGGCCTAGCCCAGTGTGGGTAGCACAGCCCCTAGGCAAACAGTGCTGGCTTTGTGTGAGCAAGCAAGCCATGGAGAGCAGGTCAGTAGACGGCTTTCCTCCAAAGGTTCTTCCTTAAGTTCCTACCCTAACCTCCTTAATGATGGAGTGTAATTGGGATGTGTAAGCCAAAAAACAAAAACAAAAACAACCTTTTCCTCACCAATTGTTTTGGTAATAATGCTTATCACATCAAGAAAAGGTAGACTAGGACAAAAACTGACACCAGGCGTTTGGAGTATTACTGTGACAGCCTTAACCATGCTGTTTGAAGAACTTGTGGAAGTGTTTGGAACTCTTAGAAGATAGGAGCGTGGAGAGAAATGCGGCTGGCAGAGCCCTGGAATGTGAAGTTTCAGAGGGAAGCCAAGACTCTCTCAGGGCTATTCATCTGATATATCTGAATTAAGAATCTGTGGTTTCTAGTCAACTGATATGAAGAATCAGTTGTGATTAATAAGAGACTAGCGTCATTGCAATGAAACTTTTGCTTGCTGAACCATTAGTGCTAGATAGCCACAGCTAAAATGTCAGGTATGACTAGTTAAGAGACCAGCAGTGGGTTGGGGATTTAGCTCAGTGGTAGAGTGCTTGCCTAGCAAGCACAAGGCCCTGGGTTCGATCCTCAGCTCAAAAACAAAAAAACAAAAAAACAAAAAAAACAAAAAAAGAGAGCAGCATTACTGAGGCCAAATCTTACAAGTGTTCACTTAGGGTCACCGCACAGAAGCAAGGATTCAGAGGGAGACTACAGCTTTGTCTCAAGCTGGAAGCAGAACCTGATATTATGTAAGAGATTGCCAGATGGTGTTGGCTCTAAAGATATGAAGGGGTCATGAAGAGCAGCTGAGGCCAGGAGAAGACGGTGGTGAATGTGCAGCCTCATTTGCAGTGGAGACCCCAGCATAATGAAGTTACCAAGACCATGGGACAGCACACACATGCTATGACCACCAAGGATAGTAGCAGATGTGGCATGGAGTTGGCCTGAGCCTGTAAGACAAGCTGTGTACATTATGGATGGCACCAGAGAAATGGAGTTGCCCAAGCCCTGTGGAGCCCAGAAGATCACAAGTGTCAGATGGCAGACACTGAACTAGAAGATTTGGAGCTACACTGCTGGATATTGTTTTTTCTTAAGTTTTGGTAGATTTATGCCTTGGTTCTTTCCTCTTGGGATAAAAAGTATGTTATTTGTTTTTTATTTTACTTGAGAAACATTGGACTTTTAAAAAGAAGTTGGATTTTTTTAATGAATCTTGGACATTTAAAGTGTTGAAATTTGTAAAGACCATGAGACTCTGAGTCTATGTTTTATATTATGGTATTAACATGAGATCTTAGAGATAAACAAAAAAAAAAGGGATTTGGTTTAATAGTGATGTGCTTACAGTATGCCAAGTTGACAAAAAGTCAGAGGAAACAAATCCTATGTTTTATAAAGTTCTCAGAAGTTTTAGAAAGCCATGTCTCTGAGTAACTTTAAAAAACTACTTTTCAAAGTTTCAAATTAACTTTGAATTTTAAAAATGGAAATGCATTATAGTATTTTCAAGAGTTTAAACTAACCAGACTATCATCAACTTGAGAGAACATTACTGTTATATATAGAAAGAGAGAGAAAAAAAAAATAAAAGATGAACTCAGACCCAGGAAGACAGAAGTTGCATGTTCTCACTGCTGTGTGGATCTTTAGATCTATGTGTTTACACACATTCCTGTAGAATCCAAGGAACTAGAAAGGGATCAGGTTTGAGTGGGAAGAGGGATGTGGCTAATAAATAAAGCTGTCACAGCCAGGCGGGAAATCCAAGAGAGAGAGAGGACAGAAAGGTGGAGTCTGTTGAGATGAGATCCAGCCACCCAAGAAGGAAGATGTGAATGTACCGTTAAACCACGAAGCCATATAGCAAGAGATAGATTAATAAGAATGGGTTGAATTAAGTTGAAAGAGCTAGTTGTCAAAGCTCATACAGTTGGTAATTAATATAAGCCTCTGTGTGATTATTTTATAAGAGGCTGTGGGACCACAGGTGGGAGAGATTTGTCAGGACCACAGGGCCAGGTGGGACAGAGAAACTTCTGCCTACAGGGACCACTTTCAATCATGCTTTAAATTGTATTGCAAAGTTTACATATACACTCATGATAGTTATAGGAAAAAGAAAACAGCACAGAATCTGTTTCCAAGTGGCAGTTTTTAAAGAGTCAGTGGAACCATCACCTCCAATAAGCACAGTCTAGAAGGTCCAGTAAGGTTATTTTCATTCTCAAACAGTACACACAGATGCAACCTAGAATGTTATAGACTTCACACTTGTGTGGTTTATCTAGACTTGGTATCTTTTATGTCCTTATGTTCAGTTACAGAGTAAAACCTCAAAAGAAACAGGTTCGGGAGGATGTCTACTGGCCACAGAAGGAAGCTTTCTTCTGCCTTTTCAATTTTCCAGAACACAGAGAGCACTGTTAACATGGGAAACCACAGGGTGGAGGCACTACCCATCTGTTGACAGACTGCAAGGGTTCTGTGTGGGATGAGTGTGTTTTAGCCTCATCACTCAGCACATCATCAGTTAGCACGACATTCACTGAACTGCTTCTGTTGCCCGATGAAGGGCAAAGAACATCACACACAACAGCTAGAGTTACTGTGACTAGACACAGATGTCACCTATCCTAGCAGAAGGATTACTTCTAATAGCAAACAAAAGAAATGACCTTAAGTCACCAAGAACTATGGAACAAGATACAAAAAAGCTGAACAGGAATGTGGAGAGTTTAGAGCCCTTTTAATATGTTCAAATTGCGGTGATTATTAACAGTGCTGGAGCCTGAACCCAGGCCTTCATGTGCACGGGACAAGTGCTCCATCTCTAAGCCACCCTTGCAACTCCAAGGCCCCCTTTATGTGGGGCTCTTTAATGTTGCGATACTTCCTAAGTCAAACTCATACTCACTGCTAAAAACCAACTACTGTCAACACTAACGCACATTAATTTTCTTTGTTTCTTTCTCAATTAACAAGAATCCTTTCTTACAGTGTGTAGTTAAATGTAAAAGCCTAGTGTAGTTTGCTCACTTGAATCTAGGCCTATCCATTTATAATTCAGTCCCTGTGGGGGTCCTTGTCTCTGTGGCCAGTTCCTCGTGTTAGAGGTGGAACTCACCTCACAGAGCTATGGAGCTAATATATGGAGCACCTAAGAGAAAGGAAAGTAATGGGCCATCCTAGGTAATCCTTCCTCTTCATCTTACGGTTCTCTTGGGTCATTTAAAGGGACAGCTGGACTTCTATGCACAGGAAACAAATACCCCAAAGCAGTATTTCTAAAGGCACCAAACATTAGTGATGTGCACTTGTCTGTAATCCAGGCTTCATGGGCAGAACCAGGAAGATGCAACTTAGCAAAATATAAAAGTAAATCAAAAAGAAGAAAACTAAAAACAAAAACATCCAGCAAGCCCCACTCCTTCCAAGGGACTACTGTTGACAGCGTAACAGCTGTGGGGTGTGTGTGTGTGTGTGTGTGTGTGTGTGTGTGTGTGTGTGTGTCATTTTCTTCAGTGATGGAACTGATACATTGCCCTTGTTCCAGGAAAGAACTTCCCACTCGTGCTCAGGCAAAGAACTCTAAACTCAGTAAATCACACACAAAAGGGAGAAATGATAGGCATGGGGTTGGTGCTGGAGAGATGACTCAGTGGTTAAGAGCACTGGCTGCTCTTCTACAGGGCCCAGGCTCAGTTGCCAGCACCCACATGGCAGCTCACAACCATCTGTAACTCCAGATCCAGGGGGTCCGGTGCCCTTTTCTGGGCTCCTACAGCCCCTGGAGTGCGTGTGGTACAAAGATATAACATGCAGGCAAGACACCCATACACACAAAGTAACAGCCTAGGAGAGGGCTTGTTGGGCAGAAGGGTTTCCTAGGAAAGGAGGTAGATGAGAGAGGGGTGTGGGGTGAAAACAACTATAATTCACAGTCGATGACAATTGACATACAAATCGAAGTGTCCTAGAACAGGTACCCCACACAAAAAGAAAAAGAATGTAAACTGTTTCTAGTAGATTGTTTCCTTAATACAACCACCCATGTATATCAGGTTCATTTCCAACTGAAGAAGCTGAGGTCTAGGTTAGAAAAGATCACGCAGTGTAAAGACATGGTTCTGAGCCCAGTTGACTCCAGACATCTCACAGCAAAAAAAAAAAAAAAATCTTAGTACCCACGAACAGAGCCTACAAGCCACCAAGGACAAACTGGCAAATGACCTAATATTAAAAAAGACAAAGGCTGCTACATGTTATTACAGGAATGCAAACAGCTAATACGTGTGGGCACACATTTAAAAGCTCAACTCCAACAACTACTGATTTACAACTGAGAATCTGGATTACAAAGAAATGGATAGCACTACACACTGGTAGTACAGGGCAATTGGGGGGGGGGGCAATCAAATTTTAAATTACACTTTATATACCACTTAGCAAATCAAATCCTTTTGAGAATCAATTGCAAAGAAGCATTAAACATGCACAAAGACAGGAAGCCAAGGGCAGAGATGCCCGAGCTGAGAGCCAGAAGCAGTTTTACTGTATGCATACAACAGCCCAGCAGACAACAGTCTAAAAGCTGAAGGCCATTCAGCTGAACGGAGCCTTTTATACCACCACCACCACCACCACCACCACCACCACCACCACCACCACCACCACCACCACCACCACTCCCTTGCCTCCACCCACAGCAATCCAGAGTGCTATATATTTTGGTTGGTTATATCGAGCTTGCTGAATAGACATTGCTCAATTCCCCCATAGGCAGAATTTTTCACTCAAGCAGCAGAGTTTACAAGCCATTTACAGTGCAGGAAGGAAGGGGGAAAGATTTGGTTACAGATGAGACTTAGTGAGATATCACAAGAATGTCAGCCTGTTGCTTCTCCAGGCCTTCTGCTACATTCTCCTGCTTTGAGGCTAGGATCCCTTTTTGGGTCACAGAGCATCATCTTGGCTTCAGGCTTTTATTTCCATAGCGTCATAAATGTCAGTTTTTAATCCCAATTGTGCTTTCCGTGAGCATAGAGATGTTTTTAGCCAAGGAAATTAGAGGGCAGAATCAAGCAACCAATCAGGATGAAAAGGCACAGTGCCTATGAGGCTTTTGAACTCCCCCAAATGCCAAAACCATCTTAGAAATAAATCTCGGGGGTCCCAAAGTGTTCAAGCTTTGGACTGGCGCATGAGTAGGCTTTGCCCCTCCATCTGTGATGTCCTCTACAGTCTTTGCTGTTCTGCTTCGGTTGGCCTTGCCATAGAGGCAGGCACATAGTCTAAGACTGAGCGCTTTTGATAAAGGAAACTATATATCTTGCCTTGTTGATTAGCTAGCAACTCAAGAGCAATGTTAAGTTGTATTAGTCATAAATACAAAAACAGTCTGTGACCTAATGTTGCAGTTTAGCTTACAGGAACAGTATGCTAGCCGAGGACCTAGCTGCTAGCCTAGGGGCCAGGCCAGAGAATTTTGAGTTACATGTTCTGAGGGCCAGTCATTGTCTTCCTGGTCACTCATTTTTACAGCTGGTGGGTTTGTTTTTTTTTTTCCTTCTCTGAATATCCAGCCCTTGCATACCCATCCTCTGGCTGTTCCCTGTTCCAGGAGTCTGGCAAATTGGCTGGAGTTCATGCTATTCTCTCCAAGAGCTAATACACTCCTCCACATCAGGCTCAACATCACTCCAACCCTGTCAGAGATGAGAACAGTTTGACAGTGGGTGGAAGTTTGGTTCATAGTAGTTAGGAGATCTTCACCTGAGTCCTTTGGGTGGTAACATCCTAAAACCTCTGGCCCAAACATGTTAAGATTTCCACAGGAGAAGTGAATTTGCTTCCCCATTGGGCCATAGTTTTCCCAATGATTTAAGTTTTGAGGAGCCAGACCCCTGTAGTTTGGTGGGGTATCTGATCTCATTATAGGGCCCTAGAAGACTCAACCACCTAGCGTCCCAGGGCCATTCATCTCCTGTGTCAATTCCCCCATATATGTAACAAGAACAGATGTCTCTTTCATAAGAATAGATGTGAGTGCATCCTCATAGTAGAAAGAATGCATGGGTGGAGGCTCAGTGCAAGACACTAACCCTTCAACCTTCTGGGGAGTTCCAGGGTTCAAGTTGGCTATATGTATTTCAAGACAGATGATCATTCTCAATTCTGGGCTTGCTGGGTTGAAGACCGCAAAGTCAACATAATAATAAGCCCCAGGCACATAGCAGGATGTGGTTACATCCACCTGGGGGCAATCCAACTATCCAACTGAAGACATGCTATTACCATGTTGTCCTCAGTTTCTTTGCCTCCAAGAATTTTATAGCTAGCTTGTCCTAGACAGCAGGGGCTGTTTACATGGCAATTGTTTGACTATTAATTCCATCCTTGTTAGAGGCTGCCACATAACCTGTTATAATGGAATGAGCTTGCCTTCCACATATATCAAAAGATGGTCTTTGGTGCAGAAGGATCAGAGGCTGTGTTTCTGTAATAAGGTTCTGTCCCATCTTTGAATTTCTAACCGTTCACAAAAGGGGAAAGGTACTGGGGGTTAAAACGGGTGGATTGGTGTTTATAGTCACAAGTTTTTGAGGTCTTTTCCTGGGATTTAAAATGAGTGTGACAGAACAAGGTCCAGGTAAACCCATGCAAGAATCACAGGAAGGTTCAGAGACCATGACAGAGAGCCAAGTTAACAGAAACAGGTAACAGCCATGCATCCTGTGCAAAAGAGGTAACAGACGGCTAACAGGAGCCTCTGGCCATAGTCTGCAGGGGCAGCCCTCTGAATCCTATAGCAAAGGCCCAAAGCAGGAGGACTGCAGGAGGTAAGAAGGGGTTGGCAATGCATTCAGGAGCTAGGAAGAAGGGCAGCAGTCTGCCTGTCCCACCAACGGCTGATTCCTCAAGGTTCCACACTGAGTAGGTCAGTCAGCTTTTGGAGTGACTGAAGCAGGGCTGTTGTCCTCTGCTCTCGTTGTGCCTCCTGATCTCTTCAAGCCCTTTGATGGTGCGGCTGCATTCCTTCGGATGGTCAGCTTGCATGGTGTCGCTGGATCAAGAACACACTCCCAGTTATTGGAGGCTGGGTTCTCTTTGCTGTGATGAATCCTGGGAGACATCTTGGCCACCTTTACTGAAGTGAGAGCGGATAAAGTAACAGTGAGTCGACCTTTCCATAAAGGCTTCAGGGACTGGACATTCCATTCTTTTATGCAGACTGCATATGCTGGTTTAGAGGAGTGTGTGTGTTTGTGGTTAGGCTTACAGGCAACAACTGCTCCCTGGCTTTGTGATGAATAGGGGCAGGGCTGAGCAGAGCCTCTGCATCTGCTGTCTTAACGTGTTGTTGTTCAATCCTTTTAAACTTCCATGTACTCCCCTGACAAAGAGAGGATACCCACAGAGGATTTCATAAACAGGAAACCCTGTTTGTTTGGTAGTGGATCTAATTCTTAACAAATCAATTGGCAGCAATTAATTGGTGCCAATGAACCTTTTGCCATAGTTTGCTTATCTATAATTTTACTGTTCACATACCCCCACCTTTCAAGAGCTCTATGGAAGATATTTGTGTAGCTTCTAGGTGATTTTTAACCTTCTAGCTACCAATTGTACTATGCTGGTAGCCAGTAGCCATGTCAGAAGAACAGCAGGTGGCAATTGGGGTTCAGGGTGTCAGCCCACCAGAAGAAAACCTCTCTGGTGGATATATACCTTGTTAAGCAAGACCATGCACGAGGCTACAGACTCCAGAATATCTTTTGCTTCTGCTGTACCTTTCTGATATCCAACATGGTATATTGGATGTGGGGAGTCCCCCACTGCCTGTACTGTAGTGTGTTTATCTCATGGCAACATCCTGATCTACTGGGCATTTATATCTGTGGTTCCTCCTTATTGCTGTACTGTCTAAATTGGTAATAATAATTATAGTCTATACAGAATTTTGATGAATAAAAATGAATATAAGGAAATGCTACACAGTCAGGGCCTATGAGTTTCACCTAAGGAATTGCTTCAGATCACAGCACAAATTAATAATTAACTGGGAGCCAGACTGGCTCAAACTCCTTTAATTTTTTTGCTAAGCACCACTTGAGGACACAAAGCCTCAAAATAGCTTTAGATTAGACCAGATGCCTTGCTAATGGTTTTTAAGATAACATTCCCAGAAAAGCAATCTGTAAGGACGTAACTGAGCTGTCTGGCTAGGTTGTAAATACAAAACAGCCCAATTATTGCTAGCTGGCAAATGATTAATTCCTTGCACCCATTTCTGACCTGAATTTGTGCAAATAAATTCTAACTAGTCAAAGCTACAGAAAGTAATTTGACTCTGTAGCCCCAACATAGGCCTACGGGTTTTCTTTTGATATTGAGGGGTCACACACAAGACAAAAAGTACATTTTAAGATTTAACCGGCATGGTGTCATAGTATCAATGGAAAGTGCTGGCTGGGCTGATACTAAAAGATATACGGTACCTGAGCCTGAACTAGAGAATCTATGACAACCTAAGTGTCTTTTTGTCTGAAACCAGGCACTCACACATGGGAGGCTGAAGCCTGTGATGATTTCTTCGAAAGCTTTCTGTTGGCATTTTTCTCCACAGTGAGAACGTTCTCCCTGCTCTGCAACTTTATAAAGCTGATTCTTCCAGAACAGAGAAATCTGGTACCCAAACACACAAGTCTCTCTAAGAAACTCAAATATGACAATGGGGGTCTGCAGAACAGAGCAAACAGCCTGCTTTCTCTAAGGACCAAGTTGGAACTGCACCTGTGACAGATGAAGCCTGAGATATTTGACCCTTTCTTAGCAGATGTTTGAGTGTGTGGCGTGGGGGGTTGTTTTGAGACAGGCTCTCTTCTATGTAGCTCTGGCTGGCCTGGAACTCGCTATGTAGACTACAGAGTCCTCAGATTCAATTTGACCTGCCTGCTTCTGCCTCCCAAGTGTTGGGATTAAAGGCCAGAATATCTGGCAGATTGTGGCTTTTTACTAGAGTTTATATTCAGTTTATATTCAGTACAGTGACATTCGTCAACTAGCAGTGCCAAAAATGTTAAGGAAATTTGTAAATCTGGGGCAATCTGGACCACGTTAATTGACTTCTGTCACTGTTTGGCTGCAGGGATAAAGGGGTATGAATCCAGCAGCTGATCCTTTACATCTAAAGAAAACAGCCTAAGCAGAATCAGACCCTGAAGGGGGTAAGGGATGGGGACAGCTGGGTGCAAAATCACGGTGATTAACTGCCCTAAGTCCTGTAATGGATGATAATCATCAATCCTCCGTTTCTGGCCTGGCAGGAGAGGTATACTCCAAGCTGATTGACAGGACTAGAGGATTTTGTATTTTAAGAGTTTTCCTAGACATTTTAAAGTCCCAATTTGTGCCTCTTTGAGAGGGATATTGCCTCTGGCAAGTGGGCTATCCCTGGTCTTAACTGAAGGAATATTTCAGGAGAGCCCTGTGAGCTGACCTCAGGCCCTAACCCAAGAACTGTGAGAGGGAGCTCAGGTCCCTGTTGTGGCTTCTTAGCCAACCCAAATAGTCATCATTCCTTTTCTCAGTGGACAGCAGGAGTCCAAATTTTTGTTTCAGATCTTCCCACAGTGTAAGTTTCCTGGTTCTGGGGAATTAAAGGTTATTTGAGCTTGCAGTTTTCCCAGGCCAACCCAGCAGAGACACTGTACAATCAGGATGATATAGAAAGTCACAGATAACTTCATGGCTCCCAGACTCCAACAGCCAGAGATGAGGAAAAGATGCCTGTGGCTCCTACAATTGGTAGTGTGCTTCTGAAAATGGGGGGGGGGGGGGGGGGGGGGGTGGCGTGGGTTAGGTCACAACCAAATAGGTGGCCTCAGTGTCCATAGAAGATCAACTGGGCAGCTCCAGCAGATACTTTGACTATATGCTCTTTGCCGGGCCAATGAAATGGGCCCTCGTCTACTCTTTCTCCGTTTTCTATAGCAGCTAAGCAGCCTACAATCTCATTTTCCTGGGGCCTCTTTCACTGTCCCAGTTGCTATCATCCAGTCTCTCTCTCCTCGCCTGGGAACTGAGCAGGGACTCTGCCTTGAGTGGGTATTCATTTTTCCAATGGTCTTTCTATGAAAATATGCAGTTTGGGTCAATTTCACCTCTGAGCAAGGTGGTCCATCCTGTCAGCCTCCCTATTGGCATCAGCCTCAATTTGGTCAGACACTGCCCCATGCATGGCAGCTCTGAACGTTCTACCAGGTAGCAGTCAGCACATTTACTTTTCTTTTTAACCTTTGATCTGCCTCACACTTGGCTTCCTGTTCTCAGAACTTTCTAAGACACTCCCAGTAATGGGCTGGCATTCGTTCAAACCCTCCACAAGTTTTTGCAGCTTGCATCTGATGTGTCTGAGCCTTGCCAACAAAGGCTGCATTTACTCTTTGTTGGCGCTTGGCTGCTTTGAAGTCAAATGGAGTGTAGACTACTTCAGTCTCTCATAGAATAGATTCAGGCTCTCTACAGGTCCCCGAACCACTTCTGAAACTTTCCCCAGGTTTATTACCTTTCTACCCCCTTTATTTCCAATTAAAAGAATCTCCAGTTCATCACCTGAGCCTCTCCAACCCCATACTCCACCATCACTGTGATCCCAATGAGACCTCCTCAGGAAGCAGGACAGGTTGGTAATTTGCCTCCTGGGATCTGTCCTTATTGGTCAAAATAGATGGACCTCCAAATCTCTCAGAATGGTAACTGCAGAGCATCCAGGACATCTATCATGTCCAAAGGGCCGAGATTTGGCGTTCTTTGCTCTTTCCCACTGGGGTGTAGTGAGTTACATCCAGTGGTTCCAGGAGTCTCAGAAGGAATGGTTGTTCCAAAGGAAGGGACAGTTCCAAGTGATGGTTCTGCTACCGTGGGAGCTGGTGATGATGCTGGCACTGGCAGGGCTAAGAGTATTGAGCTCCGTTCCCACCAGGTGCTGGTGGCACAGGTGGTGGCAGTGAGGGGGTACAACTGTACATATGGTGGAGAAACTTCTGGAGCTCCTCAGCTAAAACAAGTTTCTTCTTAGGCGTAGGCTCCGCTCTGGCTCTGTATTATCCCCAACCATCATGATTTTATAGTTCTTTTCCAAGCAGCCTTTCAGGTGGCACATACTGAGATGACAGTGTCCTGCCACCGAGCAATGGAAGGAAACTGGTCGGGGTGCTCTCAATCTCCTCTAATGTCTTACTACTTTACTATCTCTTTATGCAGTGACCCCCTCATGGAGTCATCCCACCCCCAAATATAGCCACTGTTTCACAAAACGCCCTGTTTCCTTGGAGTTTGACATTCACTGTCTACCCTGAATACCTTTTGGAAACTGTGATTCATTCAAAAGGTGTAGGCTGGGCTGGAGAGATGGCTCAGAGGTTAAGAGTACTGACTGCTCTTCCAGAGGTCCTGAGTTCAATTCCCAGCAACCACATGGTGGCTCACAACCATCTGTAATGAGATTTGGTGCCCACTTCTGGCCTACAAGGACACATGCAGGCAGAATACTGTATACATAATAAATAAATAAATAAATCTTTTAAAAAAAATTTCTTAAAAAAAAAAAAAAAAAGGTGTAGGCTTACTCTGTTGTCCACCCATAGGTGGTGCTCAGCCACTTCCTCAGTTCTTCAAATACACAGGATTTCCCCACCCCTTGCCCATGGCTAGGATACACTCGCTTCACCCCACCCCATGCCCAATGCTCAGAAGTCACTGCAGAGTTGTCCTTTGTTGTTTTTAAGCAGATTATTCAGACAGCAAGGCCTCTTAGACAACTGTTCTCTTCCACTCAATGGAGTGAGCTAACAGGAACCAGAACCATATGAACCAGGTTCTTACCAATCTGATGAGGTCCCCTGACCTGGTTCATGAGCCTGGACTCAACTGCACATTCAGGAGCTTTGTCCCAGTTCCCCGGGAAGAGCCAATCTCCTACAGATGAAATGGCCCACCCATTGGTGCCACGCAAGTAGCCACTCTCGATGTCTTGGAAACACCCACCATCCTGGGAGGGAGAGGAGTTGGGGATGCAAAAAAGGTAAAATCACTTCCTGGTCAATGCATCAGAAATGCACAGAAACTAAGGGAAGAAAACCCCAAGCTGAGAGCCAGAAGCAGCTTTACTGTATGCATACAACAGCCCAGATGACAACAGTCTAAATGCCGAAGGCCATTCAGCTGAACAGAGCCTTTTACACTCCCTCTGTTCCCTTACCCACTTCCACAGTAATCCAGTGATATATATTTTGATTGGTTATATTGAGTTTGCCTAATAGAGATTGCTCAACTGCCCCATAAGCAAGCAGCAGAGTTAATCACAAGCCATCTGTAGTGTAGGGGCAAGGAAGCCAGTTATAGAATAGGCAGTGAGACATTGCAAAGTGCTGACCAGCCTGTTATAGGCATTTCCTGTTAACTTCTCGGGGCCTTCTACCATGCCATGTGCAAAACTACTCCCAACTACAGAGTTGAACCCAATTGACCATCAGCAGGGAACAGCTGAAAAGACCCCGGGACAACCACTGGGGTATGGAGAGGTAAAGAGTGTGCAAATGGCAATCTTGAGCTGAGATGGGAAGAGGTGGAGAATATGCCACAAAGGCAAGGAAATCAAAGTCACAGAATACTTAGGATACTTTGTTGTTGTGCTTGTTTAAAAAGGAGCTAGGAGAAAATGAAAATACAAAAGAAAAAAAAAAGGCAGAGTGACCACTCATACACACTCAAAGGACATTTTTAGAACAGTCTGGCAAGACAGACCCAAACAATTAAAGTGCACACTTGGCTGGGTAGGACTGGGAATAAGCTGAAGAAGCCCTTGCTTTTTACTCCAATGTCCACCTGCCTAATTATGATGCTTAATGCTATCATTTTTAGAAGACAAAACCACGTGACACAGAAGCTACTATCCTTCTTCCCTCTGTCCATTTAGACTACTTGTGGCAGGGGAGGCAGAGAGGCACACTGAGGCTGAAATTGGGACTCACTCTTGAGTGCTTTTCCACCTCAGTCAGTGAGGCAGGCAGGGTCTTCCGGTCAAAGCCAGTGCTTGCTGGTGTGGCTAGTCTCCCTGACCAGCTGGCTCTGCCACCCATGCCTGGATAGGAGGGCTGTCACTAGCATTTCTGACTGGCATACTGGCATACCAAGCACTCTAACAACTGGGCCATCACCCAGTCAGAATGTACTCCATCTTCTTTAGCCTTTTGCTAAAAACAAAAGAAGAGAGCAGGGCTGTAACTTACTAGTGTAGGAAATGCTGAAACTCAAAGAGAATGAAGAAGCAAGGCCAACCTGGTCTACATGAGTGAGTTCCAGGATAGCCGTGGTGGTTACACAAGGAAACCCTGTCTCAAGAAATGAGAGAATGAAAGAGAGAAAGAGAAAGAGAGAGAGAGAGAGAGAGAGAGAGAGAGAGAATAAAGAAGCAATAACAGAATTATATATGCACAACTGCTGAGACCTACAAAGATTCAAAGCAACTACCACAACTTTATTGTTTCCATACTGGGCTCTGGACAAGTGGAGACAAAGGAGACAAGGACAATGCTGACTCTACCACAAATGAATGTTACAAGTCTCCAGTGGTTCAACACAGGAAAATGCATAGAGAGAAAAACCCAGAGAAATATAAATATTCAGATATTTGCCGCACAATACAATGTCCTTAAAAAGACAACAAAGCAGTATTTTTGTAATGGTATATGTAACTCTGATAGTAATTTAAAATGTCAACGTACATCTTTTTCCTGTCCTCCCCTATAATCTAGACTGAGGATTGCAAAATTACAAAAATATACAAATAAAAACAGTTTAGTGCTCAGAGACAAATAACTCTCCTTATTTCAATGCATTAAGATGCAATTATTAAATTCAGGAATGCCAGTTATATGCAGATAAAACAAAACAGACCAAACAATACTTTTATAATCAAACCCAACTAACATTATACTAAAAATATATATGTGTATATGTATCTATATACACCACACCTATTTTAGAAAAAAGGTGCCTTGGTGAAAATGATTCTGAAAATATTCACTGATGAACGTTATGTATGAAACCTTCTATGTAAAAAATTAAACTATTTTTGTGCAATTTCATGTTTTCATCCCACCTGAAAACTATTTGAAAGACATTTCACACTGACATGGTCCTAAGGCAATTCCTTCTACAGTGGTTCTCCACCCACTCAACACCAAGATGGCAGCACAGACAAGAGGTCACATAGACACAACCTGACATACCTCTGTGGCATTCCCTGGAACTCTACTCACTCTTAAAACCAGGGTTTACAGTTGCTACAAAGACTTATCCTAAAATGCAATTTCTCTAGTACAAATTAAGAACTCGAGATATTAAGAGGCTGAGAAGCCACTTCATTTGGTTTCTCAATAGCCCTATAAGGAATTCTGTATTGGAACAGCTAAACAAGTTCTCACTGAATTAGCATTGCATCCTTCACTGCATAGATTCAATTTGGCTTAATAGCTCTTTGTGCCAGAACATCAGTCTGGTTCACATACATTCCTAACTAAAAGTCCATTCATTTAAGAAAAACAGATTCCAGATTCCATAGTAGTACCATGAGAATATATAGAATAATAAAGGTTTCTAAAATCTGTTGATGAACCTTAGAGCATTCCTCAGTTGGAGTAACTACCAAGGGTCAAAGTATAAAGAAAGACAGAAGAGTGAGGACAATGAAGTTGACTGGATTAAATATTTATGTCAATAGTAATGTCTAGTAAACAAATGAAATGACAAGGTACCCCGAGCTACTCCTTCTATAAGTACTGAGGACCTGAAGCATAAAGGGAGTAACTCAATACACTAGAAAAGGAGAAGAGTCTGAGGCAAGAGTTGTAGGTGTGTAAATATATATTTTATGTGCACACATGTTGTGTGCATTACTCTCTATATAATTACATACATATCCACAAGATGCCCTGCAGCACAGTTCTAAAGGCCTTGTCAAGGAACAAACTACTTCTAGCACAGGCCCTAGAGTTCATACTATCTGCATAAGAAACCAATGTGCATGTGCTCACAGCATAAACCTTAGCAATAAAACATTGCTATAACACTAGGAGAAATCATAGGTTTTAGGTTGATGGATCTTTTTCACCATTATCAATCAGCAATTTAATCACAATATTTCTTACATGGAGAATCAAAAATAATAGCAACAAAACTACAACTGGATTTTGAATTCACAAGAAAGAAGTTTGGTAAGGTAAACAAACAAAGTTCAATTTCCAGAGAAGAATATCAAAACTTTATAAATCTGCCTAGATGCAGTTCAATTACTACATCATTAGAAAAATAGAATCATAGACTGAGTGGCGCCGGCTAAGCATTCCCAACACATTGACCCGTATGTTTATCTCTTTCCTCTTTTGTTTCCAGCTGGAGGTCTCTTCAACTGAAGGAGTTGTCCTCCTGTTCCAAACCCCGCAGAGGCAGGATTGGACACCCCAAATGTCAAACCAGCTGATGCCGTGATGCCAGGATTGCTGAAGTTAAACCCAGACGTACTTGAGCTGCCAAAGCCTTATGTTCAGGGAAGAAAATATTCAAATGAGAAGTTAAATCACAAAACAAATATAAAAAACAGGGAGGAGTGGAAATTTCTATCTAGGAATACACAATTTATAAGAGTAGGAAATACCTATGGCCCCTGAATTTCTAACGTAGAACTTAACAGAAAAATAATTTAGCTAACAGCTAAAGAGCACCTTGAGAGACAGAAGTCTGGTGATACTGACCAAGAAAGCAAGCTAGCATACATAACTGAAATCTGCAGGAAAATTCAAGCTGGCAGAAACTTCCTTGTTTGTATGCTAACATGTTTTATGTGCTATGTGCATAAAATTACATCATTACAAACACATTATGTTAGTGTCTTCCTACTCAGGCTCACCAAAAACATTTCAGAAAAGACCTTCAAGGCATCTGGACCTGTCCTTAAATCCTGAGCCCTTCAGGAAAACCTCAACCCACCTCAATGTTCAAGACAATGCAAATAATGTGTATTGTAAGAACCGTTATAATGAAGAGCAAGTGTTCTGACTACCTCGTTAATATTTAAGATTCTAGTCCTGATACCACTGATTACACATCTTACTCTACTGGCACTGCTGACTTTAAATATTTCTTATAGTAAGTGGAATTTCCTAAATTTGAACACATTTTTTAACAGTGTTACATCATTATTTTAGACTTGCTATTATCCCTACACATTACACATCAGGACAAGTATTATTTACAAATAGAAAGTGAATGGAAAGGTAAACATAATTTTGAGTTTTCTACTAGAAGTAGATTAAACCTATTTAAAAATGAGCAAAGAACCAAGTTAGTCATTATTCATAAACTACACTACCCCTTAAAATCAGAGGTATTAACAACCAAAGATGACCGGTTTGGACGGAGATGTCTCTCCTAGTTGATACCTGGTGGTACAGGCCGACAGTGTCAGCTACTTTGGAGGCTGAGGCCAGAGCATGAGTGCAAGGCCAGCCTGGACAACTCAGTGAGACCGTGGTTCCAGGTGAAAAGTAAGAAGTAGGCTAGAGAAATAGCTCAGTGGTATAGTCCTTGCCTGGCATGGGTAAAACCCTAATGTTCACCCCTAGTCCAAAAAAAAAAAAAACGTTCTCCAGGATGAAAAAGCAAACCACCAAAATATAACTACTGGGTTACTTGGGGTGTAGGGGGGAGCCTTCAACCATAAAGTCATTCACTAAGATTCAAATGAATCTCTAGCTAACTGTTTCTAAGTCTTGTTACATACAACCATGAAAGGTAAGGCTATACAATTTAGTCAGTCAAACCTGCTTCCTCAGAGTAAAGTAAATTAGGGCTCTTTAGGGTTACTGAGAGTAAGAACGTGTGTCATCTTTAGTTACATGATTTGTACTTTTTCACCTGCCTGGAACTCAGGCAGAAGCACACAAACCTGCACTAAGACTTCCTGAGGGTTTATCTGTTGTTCCAAATCCAAATGTGGAGGCCCCTGTGGTGCCGCATCCGAAACCAGAGCTAGCTCCAAATCCTAGTGGAGGTAACAGAGAAATATACAGTGCACATAAAACACAGATTACAGGCTACTCACAACCAACCAACCACCACCACAGCTCAAATAAACGCAGTGTTCACAAACAGTCTCCGTGACCTCAGACTTCCTGAGCAGACTCATTCTCAATAAAACACTACTTTATAATTATCCGGACTAGTTCATGACCTAGCAGCAATTTTTAAAAATGAGGTTACTAAAGATCAAATTGGTATTTCAACCACTGAAATGACTACAGACTGTTAAATATATGCCTGGCTGAAGCATTATTTCGTTTCATAAAAATAAAACGGCTGACTAAATTCATAAACAAGCATGTCTTGTACAACAGTGTAAACACTACAATAATCCAAGGTAAGTGCTCTCTGCTCTGTACTAACCACAGGACAGTTAACTACCTCAATCTATTCTCTTACTTTAAATTTTGCCATGGTACTCTCCATGTTAACACTGACAAACTGTCTTCCCTCTTAAAAAATATTTTTCATCATACAAAGCCCATGAAAAAGTTCTAAGTACTCAAAGGTAATTAACCAGGAATTCTCTATACAAACTCCAAATTATTGTTATTATTATTATTATTGTTTTGGAGACAGTCTTATGTTATTTCCTACACAGCTGAGGATGGCTCAGCACTCGCGATCCTCTTGCCTTCGCCTCCTGAGTGCTGGCATTCCAGATGTGCACCACTACTCTCTACTTGCAGTTAGGGTTGAAACCAAGGCTTCATGTGTGCTGGATAAGCACTCTACCAGCTAAGATGCACCTCCAGCAAAGTTCAAATTCCTTTTGCTATTCTGCAATGGCTTACTGAAATACTAAAGTTGAAAGTGAACTATCGCTGCTTATAAAAACACTATGGAAACTGGACTGTAGTCAAGAGGGACTATGCTACCTGTCGTGGTTCTAAAATTCTCAATTAGAACAGTTTATATTAAATAACTGTGGTAGCTTGTAGCCTCTCTTTATATTTTAGTGTAACCTTCATACAGGAACCTTCATTACACTATTATACTTTTATCAAAATACAATAAATTCTAAATCATCCACAAAGAATTGTGAGTGCATTTATAATTAACATGCTTTTATAGACTTACCTTACTAAGTTATGAAACAATTAGAATAATCTGAATTGCTTATGTACACATACAGTCAAAATGCCAAGAGTACAAAGAAATGACAAAGTTGAGCTGTTTAATTTACAATAAAATGAATTACATTTAAAGAGGGCACTCTCAGGTAAAAAAAGATAATTATCAGGAATCTATATATATATGATCTAGATGTAGACTGGATTTCCAAGGTATATTAGAACTATTTTTTAAAACTTTAATTAAAACTAAGTTGATTTAAACTAATTCTCAAGTTCCTGTTTCAGCATTCTGATAGGAACACACAAAACTCCCTGCATTTAGTTTTAGTGCTTTTTTATATCTACTTTCCACAGAGGAAAGAATGACTTTTTAAGCTCTGAAGCTAATGCTAGAAAGCAATGATTTTGTTTGGAGAATCCTTTTTGCCAGATGGAACCTTAACTTCCCATATAGCAGCAGATCCTCTTAGAAATGTGCTCTAGGCCACCGTCAGTTCAAATGTAATAGCTCAATGAAATATGAGAAAAGGGAAAGTGTACCTCCAAGGTTTGAAGAACCTAAGCCACTTGATTGCAAGCCAGTGCCAATACCTGAGCCGAATGGCGTTCCAAAACTAACTCCCAGAGATGGCTGTGGCCCTGGTATGAAAAAAAAAACGGGGGGGAAACAAATTTGCCTTACTCTTTCAAGATTAAAGTTCCTATATGAGATTATTTTTAAACTGAACATTGATTACTTTTTTAACAAATTCCATATTAAAACTATGATTTCAAGATGCCTTTCTAACCTAGCTTATCTATCCCAAATGTTTTATCTGAGAAAGAATTTTTAATTAATCTGCTTATAGCTACACAGTTAAGAGGCTTACCACAATGAAAAATGTTCAAAAGTTTAATGTACTAATAGTTTGAAATATTTAATGCATCACAAATTATAGTTTTTATATTTCTAGAATTGTTTTAGTTCTCTCTACTTGTTTTCTGATACAACTATTTGGTGTAATATTTAAGGTTTTACTTTCCTTTTTTAAAAAACAAGCTCCCAGTATTAGAGTCAAGTCCCAGTGATCAAGAGACTGACACTAACATAGCAAAACTATCATGTTACTTCATAAGTACCCAAAAAATTAGGCATGACTTCTTACAGTATAGAAATGGTATCTATAATAGATAAAAAAACAAGACAATGCTTTATTTTATTTAATTTATTGTTCATTTTAAAAGCAAACCAATTACACAGTAACATGACAATTCCAACTTGTTCACAAAGTTATTGAGTTCTATCCTTCAGCTCTGCTACATTTCACCACTCATCACCTGATGAGATCAAGAATGAATGTTCACAAAGGCACGCGTGTACCTTGACAGACCCAATACATTCAAGACTTCAGAAGCTCCAGCATTCATGAAAATGCACCCAAAATCAGAGCCGTGTGCCATCCTCTCCACACTGCCTCTTTAGGGATTTTGGCTGAGTTTGTTTGGCAAGAACAGCATCAAACTTACTAGCCTCTCGTGGTAACTACTTTTGTTTCTAAATTAAGCAGAATACAAAAATCTAAGAACTGTCATTTGATATTGATTTATGGAAACTCCTCAGTAAGCCTCACAGTACAGTCTTAGCCCTGGCCTCTCTGGCCTCTGCACACAGTGGTTAGCACATCTCAGAGCCGAGGGAATGCCAAAGACACATGCATCTTCAAATTTAACTTCCAAGAAATCAAAGCCTTCATGCTGTCCCATGAAAAATGAGGTGTGTCTATTCAAAAGGTAGTGTAAAGTTATAAAGCACAAACAACAACAAAATGAGGAAGGACATTTTGCTACCCTGGGACAGAAACTGGACTTTTCAAATTGCTTCTATCCAGAAAACAGAATAACTAAATAGCAGCCAGAATTCTTATACTACTATTAAAAAAATAAATTAAAAAATATTTTTAAGATTTTATATCCAGTTTGAGATTAATTTAAGAATAAAGACCTGACTAGTAGCTCTTTTCTAAAATGTTTCAACAGGAAAAACAGCTTGCTTACCACTTTCTTATGTCTAACAAAAATAACAGAGAGCACGCATCCAGTTTCTTTACATTGGGAGACTGTCACGTTGTAGCAGGAGGCACTGCTGGTGAAGACGCTAAAGACCAATGCACACCACAGTCCTCAGCCTTACAAGTTGGGAGAGTCACCCAAAGGCATGGTTTTGTCATGTGTGGGTCCATTTTTAAGAGCGACAGAACAGTTTCTGTAGTCATCATATTTAGGACATCAGAAGGCATCTGACAGTGACAAGACTCCCATTGCACAACAGATGCAGGATAGTTTGAGTTTTCTACCTTCACACAGATTCTGAAGGCAACAGCATTTAGAAAACTAGTAGGCAAATGTATAACATTTTAAGTAGTAAGAGCTTATGATAACTTATCTCCCATGCCAAAGTGTTAACATATATGATACTCTGGCCACCACATGTATTAGTTTCACTATCAGAAAACAGAGTCTAAATCCTTCAGGTAGAAGCTATGTAAACAATTCAAGTCACTTTGAAATCTGAATAGTCATTCAATGAGAGGCTTAATTCCACAAGTGAAATTAAATCAATAAATATAAACCATTGATTGCCTAGAGTGAAATTTCCATGTAAAGAAACATTTTACAAAAGTTTCCATGATAAATTCACACAACAAAATCAGGTTTAGCACTGTAATTTATATTTTCTAGAATAAATATTACCTTATTTAATGTAAAACTACATTTATAGGAAAAGGACTAAAGTGCTAGAATTTCTTATAATTTTCCAAGGTCACCAAAAATGTCTAGTGTAATTGCCATCATTACTTGTAAGTTACCTTTTAAAATAACAAAAATGCCTTCCCCTGGTAAGAAAAACTAATTCTTGTTACTTCTAGTGGGGAATGTTCCTTTGGTTATTAAAACAACAAAATCACAAATCCATAAGAAACTAACATGAAATACTTAACATTTCTGATGTAACTCTACACCTTAAATGTCCAAACCTTCACCTAAAGCTAGAAAGTAGGAATTCCTCACAAATGCCTCAGCTCTCCTGAAAAACAGCAGCTAAGTCACAGGAGAAAAGTCTTCTGTAAACATCAACAACTCTTAAGTGTGAAAACACAACAAAATTTAACCTCAGTACACTGATTGAAAAAAAAATTCCATCCTAAATCAAGACCATATTGAAAAATCCCAATATAAAATCAACTAAGGTTTTAGGGAGGTTTGAGGACCATTTGTGGACAAATGTATATGAACTTATCCATGCATTGATGCTTAGTTTATGCATGAATAGCCTACTGAGTTTTCATGAACTCAGCCTTCATAACAAACAGCCACAAATTGAACATGCCTAAGTCCAAATGTTTATTTGTTTTCATTAAAAAAGAATGGAAGGTTGAGGAGGCAGTTCAGTAGTAGAGTATACACTTATTAGCATATACAAGGTCCTGGGTTCAATCCCAGTACCACACCACCACCACCACCACCACCAAAAAAACAAAACAAAACAAACAAACAGTAAGTCATTTAAAATTAAGTCCATCCTTCCACCTCCTAGAAAGACAAGAGAAAAAAAAAAAGCAGCCTTCAAAAAAAAAAGCAACACTCTAAGAAAAGCTATCATCCTTGTGTCCCTGTTTACACCAATAAACCAAGAATCCATATGTAAATAAACCAAATACTTTAATAACTCATATCTTTACAACAACTATTGTGGCCGGGCGGTGGTGGCACACACCTTTAATACCAGCACTCGGGAGGCAGAGGCAGAGGCAGACGGATCTCTGTGAGTTCGAGGCCAGTCTGGGCTACCAAGTGAGTTCCAGGAAAGGCGCAAAGCTACACAGAGAAACCCTGTCTCGAAAAACAAAAACAAAAAAACTACTGGGTATAAAAACAGTATACAAGTTCTGTCCAGTTTCTCTAGATGGTTTTAAATTGGGACTTAGAAGGATTTCATGAAAAGTACTACACAGGAGTACTTCCCTGGGCACAAAACAAAACATAAAAGGGCTTTACTAAATGGGATGCAATTCCTAATGTCACTATCCATGTATCTAACACAACTCCTCAATGTCAAAATCCAGTGTCCTAACTAAGAACTAAACTAGCATTTGTAATGGGAGGATACAGAGTGACTACAGAGCCTGGGAGAAGCTTTCAGGGAAACAAAATGGGAAAAAACAGAATGCAAGATTGTAACCTCTGTTGTTTATCCATAGTTCAACAACTTGATACAACCCAAAAGTACAAACACTGTAAGATTACTAAATTTGATAAATTCCAATTCCTGCTACCTAACTAGAAAGTCTTAAGTCCACCCTAAAACTACAAGAACACACTAAAAGCAGTTATTGCCCCTGGTTGGGGGACGTGGGGTGTGGTGAGGGGGTAGCCTGGTAAAAGCACAGGCAAAATTAAAGCGCTTAAGCAGAAGCTCCCCAGAATTCCTGCAAGGTTAAACAAATATTCTCTACATGACACAGAGCAAAGGCCTTTCCTGTATTCTCTACCTTTGCATTCCACAAACCTACCTCACAGGAACATCCATTTACAGAATAAGCATTTGTCTTCATGTCTGTGCCCTATAAACTTCAAGATTACATAGTCTATACAATTTTAAAAAAAAAAAAAAGCGAGGCATGGTGGCACATGCCTTTAATCTCTGCACTCTGGTGACAGAGGCAGATGGATCTCTGGGTTCCAGGATGGCCAGGGATTCACAAAGAAACCCTAGTCTCAAAAACTTAAGGAAAAGAGAAAGCAAAGCACTCTGACAAGTGATTTTGCTTCATATTTAGTTATTTACCATAGAAGAGATTAACTCAGAGCTCAAGAGTTTAGACAGCTCACTTTTCTCAAGCTTTATTTATTCTCTTGAAAATAAAGTATATTAACACATCTCCAAATCACATTTCTCTGACAACTGAAAAACTACACTATTAGGATTGATACTCCATTACTCCAGAGCAAAGCCTCTCCTCCATGATCTGTCTACAAAAATCTACACTCTAGCCAGCTAGAGAGAGCTACTAGATAGTGCTTGTGGGAAGCACCATTCACACAGACCCAGCCATGGAATATGGAGGACTGAGCCTTAGTCCATCAACAACTCTTTACTGATGGCAGGTCAATGCTGTCATTCAAATGTGAAGATAGTGAGTAGAGCATGCTTCTCTACTACAGGTGGCCTGAAAGCAACCCAAACGTGTGTTTTGTTTGATTTTCACTTTTTAATATTGCAGTTTACTACTGGATTATATAAAATCTGTCAGAAAGACATACACTACAGAATAAGTAAGCCTCACTCAAACATTTTTAAATGACCAAGGGCAAAAAGGGAAACTACTAAGACTGCATTTTCTGTCAAACTTGAAACCTGATTTAAAAAAAAAAAAACTACCAGGAACAAGACAACTAATCAACTTGCAAAATTCCAAACAAATCACTGAAGAACCATACCACAGAAACACTACAAATGGCGTTCAAAGAAGGACTAAGGTCCTACATAATGTACAATCCATCTCAAACCTTCTTTCTGATTTTGCTACTGTTGAGTCCACGCTGGAGTTATAAAAACTCTAGAATGCATTTTCTTCAAATGTGGTTTGGACTCTTTCAGAGGACCTATCATTTTGTTTTCAGTCAAAGTACATCCAAATGAACCTATTGACTTTCAACACACCAACAGTCAACAGAAACATACTGCATTCAGAATGCAAGTACTCTGCAATCAATACGTATGAGAATAAGAACACACCATCTATTATTTTCACACCTAGAAAATGCAATGTATGGGTGGGATTACCTCTGAGTTTAAAACAATAAAGGATACAATCACAACTTGAGAATCTAATGTTTCTCTTAAATATTATTCAGTAGTGAAACACTATGTTCTAAAGGGCATTTAGCAATACAGCAAATAACAGTAACTAAATTCACAATATTCAACATCTGATGTATTATTTATTGCTAGACTACCCTGCCTTTTGTTTCAGGTATGTTTATAATTGTGTCTATCACAATTTTTAGATTTGTATTGGAACAATTATTGATAGAAATTTCGTCAGTGCTCACACAGAAGGAAGACTTATAAAAATGCACATATTGTTCTCTGCATTTGAACAGTAAGAAGCTATAACTTGAATGCATTCAGACCTGTAGCAGGCTGTTGCTGCTGTGTAAGTGTTGCAGCCATGGCAACGGCTGCTGCATTTGGCATGGTGCTGAAAGGAGTAGGTCCAGTAGTAACTCTGGGTGCATTCTGCCACTTCTTGGCTTCTGTTCTCCTGGCTTCAAACACATCTACAGCATCACCCAAAAACATTTTTCTGTAGCTGAGGTACTGTTCTTTAAGCACCTAAAATAATGGGAGGGAAGGAGGGAAGGAGGGAGGGAGGGAGGGAGGGAAAGAAATTAAGTTCCATGTTGAGAACATGTAATCACATGAACTAAGTTGGCAAAAGTCAAAGACAGTGGCCACAGTATCTACTGCCGTTCCAGGTGAAACAAACGAGGCTGCTGACAACGGACACTGACGTGACAAGGCTGGCCTTAAAAGCTCTGTCACTACTGTAAGAAATGTTTGTTACTGTCGTCAGAACTCTTTAGAATACGCACCTAAAATACTCCGGTTTCGCAGGCCAAGATTCTAGGAAAGCAGAATAATATTTAAATAGATACTACAGTTATCACCTAAGTTTTCCCTTAAGCACCCAGTTTTTTTAACCTTTAGATGGAAGTAATAAATATATACCAGTTAAATAAACATTTTTAAATGAGTGGGTACCATACAATGAAGGAAGATTTCATACTTTTAGCACAGAAAGCCTGAGGGTATAAGCAGAGCTTCGACTTTGTTAATACTATTTAACTATTTCACAAGATGTAAGCCTGTATACCCAACTCCTCCTTCTTATCCCACAGATGAGTTTTACAATTCCAGAGTAAGAAAAGTTACCAAGTTACCTAATGCAATATTAAGGCCATTGACCCCATCTCACATTAATTATTAAACATTTTTATTACAGATCTAACCTAATTTATAGACTTGAAGAGACAGTTTTCATATTTCCTACCTTCCTTAAATATCAGACTCTTTGCCACTATCAGAAACACACTTAAAATTTTACTATTACTTATAGTACTTAAAGCTATTATCATCCTTTTATGTGTCTGTTGATTTTTAATACTCCAGTTCCAAGCTACTGTTATGAAGGCCCAAAGTAAGACCTGCTAAGAACTGAATATTTAGAAATGTGACATTAGTAGCAGGTAAGGGAAATAAATCTCATTACTATTCTCAAGCCCATTCTTCCTTTCCCTGTGTTCTATAAACATTCCCACACATAGTGCAACTTCCCACAATGAGAAAGAAGTAAGGGCCTAAGACTTCATAAAAACATTTTAAAAGGGGAGCAGGGGAGGAACCAACCACATACTTAATACCAGTCATGGTATATATGATGAATTCTAAAACTCCCACTTTGTTAATGTCACTGGGGTATGCTGGATAAGGGAGTTCAAGTCTCTTTCATTTGGGTGAATAAAAACAAAGGAACAAAGACAATTTCTTGTGAGATTCACAAAGATGCACAAATCTAAAGCTTACATGTTTAGCTTGCTCACTACTTCAGATGAAGATAAATGGTAACATCCTTTCCTGGATAGTTGTTATCCAGGAAACCTGACATAAGCTAGAGTCATTTGGAAAGACAGACTCTCAACTAAGAGCATGCCCCCATAACACTGCCAAGTCTGCCAAGTATTTTCTTAATTAGTTATTAATGTGAGAGGACCTAGACCATCGTGAGTGGTGCCAACCCTGGCCAGGTAGTCCTGAGATGTATGAGAAAGCAGGCTAAGAAGGCAATAAGAAGAAAGCCAGTAAGAAAGACTCCTCTACGGCTTCTGCTTCAGTTCTTGCCCTGACTTTCCTCAGTTATAAGTGTAACCTGCGATTTATAAGAGGAAATCAATCCTTTCCTCCCCAGGTTGCTTTAGGTCATGGTGTTTATCACAGCAACACAAGTCCTAACTGAAACACATAAGAAATCTGATCAGAGTAAAGTCTTTGATTCTTGGAAATATATTTAAGTAAAGCAAGAAACAACTAGGGAAGCTGAAACAGGAGCTCCAGGCCTATCCAGACCCTGTCTCAAACAGATTAGAGACAACAGATTATCCAAATATCATTTATGACAATTTCAGCCTATTTTCTGGCCTCATTACCAAAAAAAGGCTATTTTTCAAAGCACAGGGAAGGAAATCCATTGCAGACAACTTGGTGATGAGGCCTCGTGTCAGAGGTCTATAATACCAGATATTGCAGAGGGTAAGGCAGGACATAACCAAGTGAAGGCTTGCCTGGGATGAAGAGTTGAGCTCAAGGCTGATCTGTGCAATTTATTAGCTCACAACCATTATAACTCCAGTTCCAGGAGGAACCGATGCCCTCTTCTGGCCTCCAAAGGCACTAGGCACATACATGGTACACAGGTATGCATGCAGGCAAACACTCATACACAGAAACATAAAATAACTTTTAAAGAAATTTAAAAATCATCAAAGAAACAAAGCTCTGAGAGCGGCATAATGATCAAACACTCAGGTGCTGATGATGGCTGAGATAAAGCAGAGGAACCTAGCACCCATTATATAATGTTCTTCTATTTTGTTTGTTTGGAAACATTCATAATAAACTCATTTTAAAATTAGCATAAGACATAACTCAACACAGAATCACCTTTACCAGTTTAAAATCTTAAAGCAACATTTATCAGTGATAAGAAAAAAATCTTATAATCTTCCTTCAGAAATTTTCTTAAAAATGCTTTAGTTTCCAATTTGCTGGTATGTGCTAAAAATTTAAAAAATGACCCAGTTTAAAACAAGTTTCTTTTTAAAAACTCCACTACCACAAATCAAGCAGATATGAACATAAACAATGAAATGTCTACATAAATTACTTATTCAGGTTTAGCATCTGAATTTTCAACGTTTTCTGGAGTATACATAACTAAGAACTTAATTTGTTTAATTTAACTGCAAAAAGAAAAAGTGTACTTTATCTTACATTTCACTTAAATTAAAAGAAAGCCATCTGTTCTACACATAAATAAAAATTTAAAACTAACATTATTGCATAAAGATCAAAATAGTGACAAATTATTTCATTTACATTACTCAATATATATTACTTAAATAAACATTATATTTGGTAAGAAGGTTTCCTGTAGTTAGAAGGAATTGTAACCAAGTTTTCTTTAACTTTATGATAAATAAATATTAATAAGACACACATTAGACTGAGTTGGCATAAAAAAGGATTTGCCACTAGGGATGTTTGTTTTTTATAGTGCTATTTATACTGGGAAAGAAAGAAATAATCTGAATGTCAGTTACACAAGCATTACACAAACACACAATCACCTTCTATAAGTTATCAAGAACAGTGATGAAGGAAAATGGCATTGAATCAAAGTTATTCCCAAAGTCCTATTTTAAAGCTTTCGTTTTATTTTTCTTTTTAGTTTTTATCAATGAATGCATCTGAGTATGATCAGGAGTTATGGCCTTTTTACTTACACATCATTTGAGCTCTTTGTGACCGAGCATGGAAATATGTTAGCAGATAAACAAGTATTTGGATTTATATATGCAGACAGGTGAACTGGCAATGAACACTTACCTTGACATTTTCATGAATAGATTGAAGTTGTGCAGCTAAAGCTACAAATGTTTGATAAATTTTCTGCATAGCCATTGATAAATCTAGAAGAGAAAATTAAGAAACAAATATGTAACAATTAATGTTATTTTTCTACTACTCTGTCCTAGTTTGGGTAGTTAATGTGTAGAAGGAAAAGCCTCAATCGATGTTCTTTACACTACAGAAGACAGCAGGCTAAGAAGACAGAGATGGCCATTTCCATCAGAGACCTGGAAAGAAGGGGACATTCTAGACAGTCCCCTGTCACAACAGTAACAATAAAGCATTCTACATTTCCAGGGAACCAAGACTTACCAAAGACTTCCTAGGAAATTTTCTTAAAGCAGCTTAAGATAAGCACTAGCAGTTTTTTGCATATCTGTTATACAAGTTTTATTGCTCATCAATAACATAATGGTGCCATCACAGAATTGACATAGTAGGGATGTTACCTTGAGGGGTTATATGTGAATTGTTTGCTTGAGTGGCAAGATGATTTTCTAGTTCTTCAATCTGCTGCCTGTACTGCTGAAGCTGTACCTCAAACTGCTGAACCAAGACTCTGAAGTAGCTATAAAAAGTTACATCAAATATTTAAAACATTATTTCCTTTATACTTAAAACACAAATAAGTAATTGTCCTCTTTTAAATGGGGCTTTCAATTTAGGATGAAGATACAATTTACAGATATCACTGAAGCAAACTTCCAAGCACTGAATATTATTGAAGTATCATTATTCCAATCATGGAGGACAAATTACACAAAGTGACTTCATAGTCTTTAGAAAAAGCAAGGTCACAATAATTTAGGAATTAACTATTACGAACAGATAGAGATTAAGGAAAATTACAAACAAATGCAATATAGTCCTACAACAGGATCCTAGGAGGTTGAAAATGTACATTAATGGGGAGAAGGTGAATCAGTAAAATTCTAATAAGTTGTAGTTAAAAACATTTTGCTGGGCGGTGGTAGCACACACCTTTAATTTCAACACCAGAGGCAGAGGCAGGCAGATCTCTGTGAGTTCAAGGCCAGCCTGGTCTACAGAGTGAGTTCCAGGACAGCCAGGTCTACACTCAGAAACTCTGTCTCAAAAAAGGAAAATACCAAGACAACCACCAAAAAAAGCATTTTATCAATGTTAGCTTCCTATTTCCTATTATTGGTTATTATACTATAGCTCTATAATATGTTAATGTTAGGGACAATGAAGTAAGGAATTTATGCAAATTTTTGTACTACTATTTTTACAAGTTTTCTGGAAGTCTAAGGTTTTAAAAAGTTAAATCAAAGTGCAGCTATCACTAAATTTTACAATCAAGTACTTAACAGTTTTTAGAATAATAAAAGAAACTGTTTTGTTTTGTTTTTTCTAAGAAACAGGTAACAGATGGGAGGGCAGTTTAGTAATAAGGCACTTACTTGCCAGGGAAAGGAGGAAAATGGGACAGAGAGGAGGGGAAGAGAAGAAAGATGGGAGAGAAAGAGAAGAAGAGGGGAAGGGGGAGAAGAGAGGAGGGGGGCTTGAAAGCTTTTGGCAACATGAACTGTGCTGTTGGTATGAAAAAGGCAAGGTAGAGCCAGGTGGTGGTAGCACATGCCTTTAATCCCAGCACTCAGGAGGCAAAACCAGGCAGATCTCTGCGAGTGCGAGGTCAGCCTGGTCTACAGAGCGAGATCCAGGACAGGCACCAAAGCTACACAGAGAAACCTCTCAATAAAGCCAAACAAACAAAACAAAAATCCAGTTAAGCCTTCTCATGTAGCAAATGAAAAATTCTGTGTACGATTATTGCTCTGCAGTCTTAAAATGAAAAACTTTTTGTTTAAAAAAAGAAAAAAAAATCCAGTAACTTACTCAGCGGGAGCAGTATTTTCATGTTGAAGTCCAGGTGGTGTTTTCTGGGTTCTTAAAGCTATCTCAGCATTCTTTAACTCCTAATACACAAGAGATTTAGAAACACATATAGGAAACAAACAAAAAAGCAAGGTAAGAGTTAGGCTAGTACAAACTATTCTGGACTAAGAAGTCAAACAATTGGATGGACATACTTTAAAAACAGGGAATAGAACAAGCTGCTTTACACGGTGCTGAAACCTCTTTCTAAAGAAGACAAATTAAACTTTCAATAAATTTATGATAAAATTAATGAACTGCTGATTTTTTTTGAAGAACTATGCATAAAATTCTACAAATTTATAAAATGTATTCAACCACAGTGAAAGGAATGTTACTGCTTTAGAATCTCCATGATGCAACTGTGGAAAGCACTATTTTAGGAAAGGCAAACAAGCAGAATTAAGCATCAGCAGGGTAGTCAACCACTATACACTTGACCATTCAAGGCTTTATTCACGCCATCCTGTCCCTCGGTAACCCTGTGAAATAGCTGCTTCTCTCTTACATGAGGAAGTGGGGCCACACAGACGTTACCCGCCTAATACACAACAAGTTAAGTCTGAGAGCTGAATGCCGGTCCTCTACTCTTCCTCAATGTCATCTTACCCTCTATGCAATGAGTCCTCAGGACTATTATTCTGTTTTAACATTTATACCCCACATTCTTGTCATTCCGCTGCTTTTTTCTTTTTTGTGTGGTTTTTTGACACAGGGTTTCTCTGTGTAACCAGTCCTGGGAGTCCTGGAACTCACTCTGTAGACCAGGTTGGCCTTGAACTCACAGAGATCCACCTGCCTCTGCCTCGAAAGTGCTGGGATTAAAGCTATGTGCCACCACTGTCTGGCTACATCTATCTCTCTCTCTCTCTCTCTCTCTCTCTCTCTCTCTTTTATTTTATTAACTTGTTTTTTAAAAGAAGTGTCTTAAATTTATGCTGCCAATAGTAACTTTTTCCCTTATTAAACTACCAAGCTTTTAAGTCTAACTGGCTCTCTGTACCATTTTACTTTTTGTTTGCTTTTAGGACAATGCCCGTTGGGCGGTGGTGGTGCACGCCTGTAATCCTAGCACTCGGGAGGCAGAGCCAGGTGGATCTCTATGAGTTCGAGGCCAGCCTGGGCTACCAAGTGAGTTCCAGGAAAGGCACAAAACTACACAGGGAAACCCTGTCTCAATTAAAAAAAAAAAAAAAAAGAGAGAGAGAGAGAGAGACAATACCCTATTATGTACCCCAGACTAGCTTTAACTCAAGATCCCCCTGCCTCAGTCTCCTAAGTCCCTACACGTCCTGCATCACTAACCCTGCCTGGCACTGCCTTTTACCCTTGGTTTCTACCACCTCAGCAGTTCTCACTCCCTCTCAGGAGAGCATGGTTCTTGACAGGCATTCTGCAGTAAGAAGACGCTAGCAGGTCTTCCTTCACACACACCCAGGGCATTCTCCTGGCCATCCCCCTTCTCTTTCCTGAGCGCAAGCCCTTGTAACACTTACACACCTTCAAGAACCAAACAAACATCACACTTTAGACTCACGGTAAAAGTGTCAACTTGAGTCCTTTGTGTCCAAACACATTATGTTTCATTGATTTCAGGTTTTGGTTTTGTTTGTTTTTTGTTTGTCATTTTAGCAGAATTAGTCTTTTGATTCCCTAAAACCCAAATTTATCTCAAATTGACTTAACAATTCTACTACACACAAATACCACACATTTATAGATGGAAATATCCAGTTTTAGAATCATAGTGAATCCAAGTATAGTGTTGGGTTCAATGATGGCTATTCTTGGTTATGAACTGGACTGCATCAGGAATTAACTAAAACCCTCACATGTGGGAGGGATTTTTTTTTTTAAATGAAATCGTCTGAAGTAGAAAATCCACTTTTAATCCAGACCTCAGAGGTGGGAAGACCCACCTTTAATCTGGGCCACACCTGCTATCAGCCTATATAAAAGACACGGGAGAAGGAAGCTGCTTTCTCTGCTTGCCCGCTCTCACTGGTAAGTAAGTCCATTCCTTCATGGGCATTACAGCCTACTCTGGGATTCTAGCATGTGACACCAGCTGAGACATCTAGCCTCATGGCCTCAACTATTAACAGATTCTTAGATCTCTGGTAGGTAGGTAGACAGATAGATAGACAGCCATCACTGGACAAGCTAGACCACAGCTTGCAAGTCATTCTAATAAGTCCCTTTCTCTATATACATATATATTTATAGGGTGAATACACACACACACACACACACACACACACACACACACGAATATATAAGTTCTATATATTTCCTCTAGAAAACCTTGGCTAATACAGGTTCTCTTAGTTTTTGCTACCTCCATTATCGGCTAATTATATCTTTTTATAAACATATAAATTCATGTATTTCACATACAAAATTGAGTTTCATATGATTCAGGTTTAATTAAAGCTTAACTATTCACTTATCTAAAGCATACTTAACATTTTGTTTTTCCTGGAAAGTACCTAATGGTAAAGGAAAAGTGACCAAGAACACACAAAGGAATACTGCATTCATATTTCATGAAAAGACTAGGAAGTGGGAATCTGAGAACAGACAACAAAGTTTTCCAATTCTTTTTAAACATCATAGTTTATTTATTTATTGGTTTTTTCAAGACAGGTTTTCTCTGTGCAGGGTAGCCCTAGCTGTCCTGGAACTTGCTCTACAGACCAAGCTGGCCTTAAACTCAGAAATCTACCTGCCTCTGCCTCCCAAGTACTGGGATTAAAGGCATATACCACCACTGCCCAGCAAATATCATAATTTAAATAGCTAATTTAATAATACTATTTAAAAGTTACAAAGTATTCTTGAACAAATGACTTATTACATAACCATATTTGGTTCTATCCCTTCACTTCTGAAGAGCACGGCACTTGATAAGCCTACAGTAAAAAGGTTTCACATGAAACTTGCCAATAACTCAGTTAAGACAATAGGAAAAGATGACTTCCTAATTACAATACATAAAACACATTTAATTCATATATTATCACTCTTCTTCCGTGGTACAGTTAAGAACCACTTACTGTAGCATGTGTATGATGGCCCACAGGTGGAAAAATTCGGTAGCATGAGTGACAGATGACATTAGTCTCATTGTTATTCTCAGTAGGCAGGTTTAACCAAGGCTAGCAGATAACCAGTTAAGCTTAGTATTAACAAGGCATGCCACAGTTTCAATCTAATAACTAACAAGATAGAAAACGTTTTCTGTCAGCTATCTTCCTCCTTTGTAAGATAAACTTAGCAAGAAGCTCTTATGAGAGCTCATGGTTAAGGGCAGGACTAGCAGGGACTGCTCCTCAACCTCTTAGAAGTTCTCAGTGTGTGTATCTAACTGCATACTAAAGACAACAGTATCTACCCCAAACGGCTGTCATGAACACTAATCTAGGCTAAAAAAGTATAAACTACTTAGGATATTGTTATACATACATAGAGAGCATATATGACATTAAATAAAAACAAGATAGCAATTTAAAATTTTATGACCGTTCTGGTTTTCTAATTAGTGTGTACATATCAAGCTTTCATAATTAAGTAAATTCTTATTTCACAGTACACGGCTGGTGGCCAGCATACCTGAGCTGTTTCTAGCTTCAGCTTGTCGATATTGAGGGTGTTCCTCTGCAGCCCACTAGCGGCCAACGACAGCAGCTGCCTCAGCGCCTTGATGTCTTCCTGGACTTTAAGCATCGCTTTGGAAGACATTCGACTAATTTCTTCTTGGACTTGTTTTTGTTCTTTGACAAATTTCCTAAAAGAACAAACACCACAAGTGACAGGAGTGGGGGTGAGAGCTAGAGGCGGGAAAGGAACGGAAGGAATGATGGGGATGGCGCAGCAGGGAAGAGCAATAGACCACTCTAGCAGAAGACCCAAGTTCAGTTCCCAGCACCCACATGGTGGCTCACAATCTCTAACTCCAGTCCAAGGTCCTGTTCTGACTTGCACAAGCTCCAGGTACACACACAGTGCACAGACATACACACAAATCTTCAGAAAAAAATTTTAAGTAAAAAAAAATTTAAAGAAATCAAGATAAAAATGTTTGTCTTTTTTTTCCTAGAGAAAAAGAAGTACATTTAAAATAAGCTGGTCATAGTCTAATGTTTGAAAATTACAATTCACACTTTTTAATAGAATAATATTGAATTTTAATTCTTACTTTTCTTTTTTTCAACATTATTTGTGTGTGTGCCTGCTAATTTTTATCAACTTGACATAAACTAGAGACACCTAGAAAGAGGAAATTCAATTAATCCACCAGATTATCCCATGGACAAGTCTGTTGGGCATTTTTTTGTTGTTAATTAATGTGGGAAGGCCCATCCCACAAAGTATTTAGGAGAAAGATGTTTCCCCTAAATGTATCCAAGAATCTTTCAAGTTCTATTTGTCTAATCCCACTTGGTACTCACTGGAGGTTTTCGACGTCCTGACAGATGACAGGAGGCAGGTTTTCATCCTTCAGTGCTTTACTGTCCCTAAGAAAGCACACCTCCATTAATGCCATCCACACACACATTAACACTATGCGATTCGGACAATCAGTTGTATTTCCCTATGCTAACAATATAACAATGTTCTCTACTCATATTTTCTTTCATTTCAAAGTCTTAAAAATGATTTACTTGACTTGAAAATAATTTTACCAATTTATTTGACACAACATTTCTTAACAAAAACTGGTATCCATTATAAATATTCTTAGAAGTATTTAAGTAAATGTCTGAAAAAAAAATCAGAAAATACTAGACTGAACGAGATGTTTTCTTCTGATTCAAAGATTCTATGATTGACATTCAATTAAAAAAACAGTAAGGTATTAATTAAAGAAAGACAACAGCATTTTTCATAAGAAACTCAACATAGTTTAGTACTTTTTTTGTGGGGGGGGGGGTGAGACAGGGTTTCTCTGTAGCTTTGGAGCCTGTCCTGGAACTGGACTAGCTCTGTTAGACCAGGTTAGCCTCAAACTCACAGAGATCCACCTGCCTCTGCCTCCCGAGTGCTGGGATTTCAGGCGTGCGCCACCACTGACTGCCTGGCCCATAGTTTAGTATTTTATAACCTTCACTCAAATGGGAAAAGACAGCCCTACTGATATAATTATAAGTAACACAGAAAATAAATAAAACTTGATAATAGAATCATTTTACCGTGCTGGCTAGAAACCCCAATATCTCTCAGATCCTCCATTCAAAACTTTTAAAGCTTTGGAGTTGGAGTTAGAGATGTTTAACTTGTTAATATAAATACCCACAATCTGAAACACTTCTGATCTCATGAATACTCAACCTTAACAGGTTAAAGCAATACATGTTTGTGAAGAGTGAAACTGACTATGTCCTTACAAATGACTCACTTAACAGAAGACAAACTAAGTGGGCAAGTGGCAATAAAAATACCACAGTGACTGCTGAGTCAAACAGTGATCATATTCCAAGCATACATATAATACATATGGAAGCTATTACCTTGGCTGAAGACACACGGGAGTAACATGGTACCAGTGTAAAATGGTGTAGTAATTTGTGTATGTCGAACTGGTAGTATAAGGGCCGCAGGAAGAACTCAGTAGTAGAGCACACACTCACCAAGTACAGAGCCCTGGGCTCAATACTCAGCACTGAAAAGACTAAAACTGAAGTATTTGTATTATTTAGGAAATGTCAACCACCTTTTCCGAAAGAAATGGCTTGAAATTTGAAATTTGAAAAAATTGACTAGTAATCAAAGATTTGATATTTCAGAGGTTTTCCGGAACATATATTTATCTATTTTGGCAAACACTGATTTTTGTCTTCTAAATGTATGCTTTTGTCTATACAATCTGCCAACAACTTAGTAATTAAACTATTTTAAAGTTAAATTTTAAACTTACTCTGGTCTTGTTCCTGTTTTATCACCTAGAAAATCCAAGAAGCTTCATGTAAAAGAGGTCATTTAACAACACATTAGCACATTCCGAGTTCTAATGAACAGAAATAAAATACAAACACAAGTTTTCAACACCATGCAATGTGATTTCCCCATCCTGAACTTGGAGGAAGAACACAGCATGATGATGGAGATAACAATCGCAGAGCTCAGCTGTGTCTACTGCCCTCTGGAAGAAACAACTCTATGTGGTGCCTTGGTCGCAGTGTTTCAGCATGGCAACATGACAGTAATTAAGACGTCACTGTTTCCTTGACACTTCACGTCTGGGCTATAACTCTCCATACACAACGCGTAAGACAGGTTACATTAGCACGGACCCTCACTAATAACACACTTACAAACACTTCCTGTGCCTGCTCTTGCAGTCTCTGGCTCGCTACTTTCCACACAGCCATCCCAATGTTCCTCATCCTTTAACCTCCACTTCCCTTGTATTTTCCACACACATCAATCACTAAACTTGCTTTATTTGCTCCCTCCCTATCGTCTCAAAGGCTCCTTTCATCCCCTCAAACACTTCCCGCTCATGCTTTCATGGCATACACATTTGATTATCTTCTTTCGTTCCTGCTCCCCTGTTCCTTCAGACTTCAGTCCTCTCTCCTTTCATGACCACAACCTCCTACACACATGGGAGGGAGAAACGAGAGGTATTTGGGTTATTTGCTTTACATAATCTCCAGGACCTTCCATTTGTCTTTAAATGTCTTCATTTATTAATAAATGAAGGGTCGGTTAAATGGTTAAATGGTAAGTTGGCTGACATTACAGTAAGCTGAGCCCTCCCATGTCAATCACTAATCAAGAAAACGCACCATAGACTTGCCCATGGGCCAGTCTCAGAGGGAAGGGGGCATTTTCTCAATTGAGGTTCCCTCTTCTAAAAGAACTCTAGGTTGTGTGTGTCAAGTTAACCAAACTAACCAGCACAGCAGCCTAAGAGCACCCATGCCATTTCAGTGGTTCACAACTGCCTATAGTTCCAGCTCTAGGGGATCTCATCCTTTTTCTGAACTCTGTGAGCACTTGCCTCCTCTAACACACACACATATACACATAACAGAGAGAGGGGGAAACATCCTATGATTTAACCAAAGAATCCTGACAGACAACCACCAATTAAGGGAAACAAAAGGTGGTACATGAGATCATGGGTACTAACTCTCACATAATCTTTTTCTACTCTAGCTCAGACACAGTATAAAAGTAGGACAATGGAGGAACAGGAAGAAGGGAAATGAAGTTGTACATTTCTCTTATTCCCCTATTCAGATTAAAAAAAAAAAAAACCAACTAAATAAATTATTGACAGAAACAAGTCCTTCCAATGTTAGCTGACTAAGAGTAGATTACAAAACATACAGACTATGATCTTGATTTATAAATAAGCATTAACATTCACATTATTGTAGCTATGTAAGACATATATATACATACAAGTTTAAGCTATTTACAAAAGCTAATACTTTATGCTCAAATATGTGAAATAGCGATGATAATATAAACAAATTTAAAGGGGATCTTTGAGGCAGGAATTACGAGTAACCTATAAGTTTCCTCACAATGCTGTTACAACATGAAATCTGAGTAACATTACTTACTCTTTTTATCTGAGGAGGTACTAAAATCTACACCACCAAGGCCTTCGCTGCCTGCAGCAGAAGTAGGTGCTGCAGCTCCCAAAGACAAGCTTAAAGCATTTTGCCCGAGACCTGTGAATGAACCAAATAACATTTATCAACTTCGCTGACTTTAAAAGAATTTCCCTTTACTGACCAAGCACACAATACTTTAAGAACACAGATTTTCTTACTACCTGTTTTAGGAAAATAATATGAAACAAATCTGTAGCAAATGATTTGGGTAAATTTTGTTAATTTTGTTGGATTTAACAATACACTTAGTTTGGAAGTTGAGAACTTATTAAAAGGCCCACAAGTAAACATTCTATTTTTATTTATTTTTAAAACTTTTTCTACAAAATTTGTTTCACATATTTTCAGGTGAATACAACTGCTTTTTGATATTTTGGAATTGGACAATTTTAAAACAATCTAGTGTGAATTCATAAGATATGAGTATGATATACCTTAAATGTTAAATATTAAATACACATCATAAAAAGGTGTTAAGAAAAAAAAAAAGCTTATTTTAAAAGTAAATAGCCTTTATTTTCTTATTTAAGTCTTACCTCACTGGCAAAAAAGGCTCAAATGGACTACAGTTAATCATAGTAATTATACTCAGAAGCCAATAGATTTTGTGTTGACAAACCTATTTTCCCACAAACCAATGCAGTTCTACACTGGTATGCCCGTTGCTTAGACAAAATGCTATCTGTCTTAAAAGCAGAAAAAACGTGATTTGATAACTGAAAACTAGATTTAAATTGTGGCAATGACTAAAAGAATAGGTAAAAAATATCATGCTAGGTAACCCCAACTCACAATCTGAAATATGAAACAATTCTGGCTCCAAGCACTTCATCAAAGTGATACTCCACCTGTAACTTTTTAAAGTCAATGGCACTTTTAGGTTAGCACAGGCATAAAGCAAACACTGAGTATTGTGTCAAGAGTCTACTAAGTAGTGCAGATTTGTCTGAGAATCCTCTGCTTCCTGATCCTGTGGAGACATAAACAAGCCAGGAAGATGCAAGGTCTTGCCACCACAGGCAGCACTGCCCAGGGGCTATCCCTAACCTCTGCTGTACTCCCTTAACTGAGCTCAAGTTGCTTCTACAGAATATTTGGTTACAGCAATAAGAAAAGAAAATTCAGAGCACTGGGAAGTTATAAAATGACCTCCTCTCTTTTCTATTGTATTTTCTTTTTGCTATTATAGAAATCTATGTGAGAAATGTTCACATGCTTATCCTACTAAGCAAATTTTACCACTGAGCCACATCCCCTGCCCAAGACAACTTAACTGACATTTATTTAAAAGACAAATTTCTGTGGAAGCTTTCAGAATCTTTCCTTAAATAGGCTCACTGAGGAAAAAGGACAACATATTCTAAAATGTGGCTAAGATGTCCACTAACATAGGAAAGCCATTATTGTGGTTTTCATACTGAAAGAAAAATAGATTATTAGAAAAAAAGTGTTCTTTTTAACACGCTAAAATAAAGTAAATTTAAATACAAGTATTTACTATTCTGGAAAAAAAAATACTAGCAATTACCCGATGTTGCTGTGTTTGCACTCTGGAAAAGTGAACCTCCCAAACCAGCTAAGGCTCCCCCTAAAGAAAGTCCTGTTGATGCTGTTGTAGTTGTGGCTGGTGTTGTTCCCAAGTTATTTAGAGTAAACCCTGTGGATGCTGAGAATGAAAGAGAGAGAGAGATGAATAAGCCTTCATATAAAAAGAGCACTTAACACCACAGGAAAATAGCACATTCTCAAAAACAGAATCCCATTGATACAGTTAAATCTTTGGGGAAACCACTTGCTCAAGACAACCTTCAAAATACTCCGAATAAAGAGGAATGGTAGCTTCAAGGCAGAAACCAGGGTTCCTCCCCTCAGTCCACTATTACAAGGGTAACTGATTCTAGACAACAATAATTTATAATCCCAACCAACAAGTCTGCCTTTAAAAGCAAATCAATCCTGAGCCAGGTGAGTTTGCAAATGTCTTTTGTTTGTTTGTTTTTGTTTTTGTTTTTTGAGACACAGTTTCTCCATGTAGTTTTGGTGCCTGTCCTGGATCTTGATCTGTAGACCAGGCTGGCCTCGAACTCACAGAGATCCGTCTGGCTCTGCCTCCCTAGTGCTGGGATTAAAGGCGTGCGCCACCACCCAGCTACAAATATCTTTATATTTCCTGCCATAAATAATTCAATCACTCAAGGAACAAACCGTGATACTTTTTCCTGTCTCTTGAAGCTGGGCAGTGGTAGTGCACACCTTTAATCTCAGCACTTGGGAGGCAGAGGCAGGCAGACCTCTGTGAGTTCAAGGCCAACCTGGTCTACAGAGTGAGTTCTAGGACAGGTTCCAAAGCCACACAAAGAAACTTTGTCTTGGGGAAAAACAAAAACAAAAACAAAAAAACAAACCAGAGATAAAAACATCTCTGTATTTCAGTCCTCTGATGCTCTTTATTCAGAGTAGAGACCATATTTCAAGATGGCTATAACTGCTTTAATGGTTAATGCTAACTTTTTTCCAGATAAAGTCTTGTTACATAGCCAAGCCTTGCCTTGAACTCTAGATCCTCCTGAGGCATCCTCTCAAATTATAGGTGTGGACCACTAAGCCTAGCTCTAAAAAGCCAATAGCTCAGTAAGACAAAATTGCTAACTAATTCAAATAAAAATTTCCCAAAGCATAGTTTTTAAATGTTTTATGCTTATACAGCAAATGCTTTCTCTGCTGACCCATCTCCCCAGCCTGATGCTATGTTTAATATTAATGGCTTCTGATGTTCTCTAACTGGATACAATTTAATGTATTTAAATTTAATTTAAATTCAATTTTCTTCCCGTTCTGTCTCACCTGCTGGAGTGGATGTCAGAGCAGACGAAAGAGTGAGACCACTAGCTGAGGTAGAAGTGCCAGGCAAGGCAAACGGTGTGGCAGATGCTGCAGGCTTACTGAATCCTAAACTGAAGCCTGTTGTAGATGCAGATGTTGTAGCTGGTGTTCCTGTTTAAAAAAACAAAACAAAAAACAACTCATTTTCTCTTATCACATAGATATTGTGCTGGTTTTAATTAGTATCCTTTTCTCTATCATAAATAGGATGGAAGGATTTGTAGGTGTGAAAGAAAATATTTAAATTGAGACTAAATCATGGTGAACATAAAAAAGATAGTCCTGTGGATTAAGAAAAGAAAAATGCAAGATGGGTGTGGTGGCGCATGCCTTTGATCCCAACACTCAGGAGAGAGACAGAGGCAGGCAGATCTCTTATGAGTTCTAGACCACCCTAGTCTACATAGTGAGCTCCAGGACAGCCAGAGAAATATAGTGAGACCCTATCTCAAAACAACAACAAAGAAAAAGAAATATGAACACAATCACATTTCAATTCCATGCCCAGAGTTACCTATAATAGCACTTGTCCCTTTACTCTTTGCTCTCAACAAAAAAGTAGTCCCTCCTGTCCTGTCCGGGACTACACAAACACCACTGTGTGCTCCTGAAGACCCTCTTCTTCCTGCACCCCATTCCGTCAGCACCAAGCTCTCTTCCACTCCTGCCTGCAGACCTCATTCCTCCATTCAGTCTTAAGTGGACTCCCAGAGTTCTCTGGCTGCTTCCTCCACTGATCTCTCCACTCATCAGTCAATTACAGGTACATGAATCTAACCCTAACTACCACTAGCTTCTTTATTTTCCCGAGCAGCATCTCACTAAGTAGCCGAGACTAGTCTTGAACTCACTAGGCCCCTGCTTTAGCCTCCCGAGTGCTGAAAAAGCAAACCTATGCACCACACCCAGCTATGAATCTAAATCTATGTCTACCTGAATCCCCACTGGTCGGTGGACTTTGACGGCTCTTTGACTCATGCATTTCACAACAAAACCTTCTAAGTCCCTCCTCCGTCAATTCAATCACTCCAGGAAGAAATCATGATACTTTTTTCTTCCTTTGCATTGCTTTACTTCCAAATCTTATTAATAATTCTATTTCAAAAGTACTGTGGATTACTGGCACCTTCAAAAGCTTTAGGCCACCTCAACAGTCTCTTAACCTGTCAGTGTCTTCCAATCTCTCATCTACTCTTAGTATCATCTCAGTTACTTTAACAGCATCGTAGTGTTGGCATTAACTTTTCTTTAGGAGACATGAACTAGTGTCTATTCATCCCACATGGAAAGAACCAAAAGAAATCACTGGTCAACAATGAGTTTAGTTGGGGAGACTCAAAGAAGCATGAGTGAGGGCTTATCTACAGGAGCATGGGCAACTATACCATTGAAAAAACAGTTCTCTCTCCACAGCAACTAAATTGCTTATCTACTCTCATGGAAGGGCAGGACCTGAGGCCTGCCTTTGTGAGCAGTCCAGTATAAGTGAGCCTTCCCTCTCCAGCCCAGTATAAGTGAGGGAATGTTAGTGGACTCAATCTTTTGAGTCCCAAGTAGGTGACCACACTTAACCTCATTTTAAATCAGCAAGAGCTAAGAGGATAGTGCTCTACAACATCTGTCCACCTTAAGGATCCCGTAAGTTCTCAAGCATGTCTAACAGTCTAAAGGCCTGACAAAATACTGCTCATTCTTATGTGGTCTCAACCAGCAATTTAAATGGTAATTCTTCCTTCCATTTCCACCTCTGAATCCTATGCTCCAAGAACAATTTTTTTTACATTCCCTTAGATCCTTTTATGATTATGTAACATTGTATTTTTAACTGCTTTGCGTAAAGTATTTCCCAACTCCAGATAAGCTTACTCTCCTCTGTCTTCTGTCTTCCGTGCTGTCATTCCTGTGTCCACAGTATCAAACACAAGAATATGTTCATACACTTGCCTATCTCTCCATGTCAGAGCTCATGAATGCCTTGTCCATGCACTTAATGGTTTTGATGTAATCATCTTCTTAGTACCATGTTCACTATTGCAAACTCAAGTTAATACTGAATGTCCAAGGCAGGCTACACAGTTCGGAAGCACTAATTGCTTAAATACTATCAAATGAAGAAATATAACCCACATTTGGGCTTCTCTGGAGTTGCTGAAAAAAGTCAGAAAGCATGCTTCTGGATTGCCCTGAGGACAACTGAGAGTTTGTTCCAAGGCACAGTGCTTTAAAATGTGTGTGGATGGGGTATAAGAGAACAAGAAATGTCTACTATTTGTCCTCATAGCCAATCTTGTCAAAACAGTTAACAGGTAAGCAGCAACTTAGTAAAGTTTGCCAGTGTTGACCTTAACCTCATACAAGACTTTTAACACACACACCCATACACTTCTCTTGAGATAGTCTCCCTAGCTATCCCAGGCTGGCCCAGGAGTCACTGAGTAGCCCACACTGGTTTTCCACTTGTGATCTTCCTGAGTGTTAGAACTATAGCCATGCACCTCCACACTGGGTTTTATCATCCCTTCACTCTTTCTATTTTATGGCCACCCATCATTTACTGCTCTCCAGACTGAATAGAGGCTGACAATCTAGTTGTTTACATTCCCTTAAGCTTATCACTAAAAAACTATTATGTCTTCAAGGTGGAAGAGAATCCAAAACTTTCATTAGTATATATTTTGTTTTTCATTTTGGCAGCAGTGAGGATTAAAACACACACACACACACACACACACACACACACACACACAAAGACAGACAGGACAAGTGCTCTTCCACTGAGCTATGACCCCAGCCCCATAATTCTGTAATAGTATACATAACTAAAAGCTTTGTTTTCAGGTTTGATAGGACAGTTAACATCTCAATTTTGAGAGATGTGACCAGGGCTCAATTATAAGACTGCCCCATAGTTCGGTGCTTTTGCCATACCTAGAAATGTAATGTGACATAAACTTCCACATCAAAAGCCATCTATGTTTAAAATACATTGGTAACTTACAAAGGCACTATATAGAAGCATTGTTTTTTATATACTAAATACTGAATAGTTTTTAAAAAATAATTATGTGGGATCCAGACAAAGTTCTTTATAATTATTTTCTTTCCCCCTACTCTGAAATATTAGATGAGGAGAAAAGCTATTCAATTCATTAGAAAACCAGAGTTTGATCTCTTCTCAAATATTCTTACCCAGAATTAATTCTACAGTTGTAGTTATTCCCAGAGACAAACAGACAAAAATGAATGATCAATGAAGACGACTTCCTTCTAGACTCCACCTTCAGAGACTAGCACACTCCTAATAAGACAGATACACGTATTCTATCTAGCAACAAACACAAGCATTTTCCCTAGGGCACTGGTTTTGATCAAACAGGCTGTGTATAATTTGACTTAAAAGTGGATAAAATGCCAACAAGTATTACTTAGACCAAAGCCTGGGTGCAGGGGGGGGGGGGGTATTCCAAGCAGAACCCTAGAATTGAGAACTAGCTCAGCAACCTCACTGGTTAGAACCCCTGTTGCTGTTATCACATTCCATGGGCACACCCATGAAATGTGCTCTACACACTGAACAGCCAATGAAAGGCAGCAACTGAGACCAAGAGGTTCTGGAGGTGGAGAATAAAAGGTAACTAAGGAAACAGATATTTGAAGCACGTAGTACTAAAGCTACGAAGTACTAGATACAAAAGCTATCACTCAAATGTGTACCAGAAGTTTTCAAGAACTACACTTTTTTTCTGCTAAAACAACTGTTTTAATATCAAAATTTAAAACAAATGGGTAAAAGCAACCTTTACTAAAGAAACAAAATACTGCATCATATAATCTACTACAAAAATCATCTTGATTCTGACTTTCAAGTGTTTGTCTAGAGCTGCTCCTTCACCCACCCAATCCTCCAACTCTTTCCTCCTTTTTAAAGCTTTACAATCAGTGATGGCTGCCTAAATAAAGATAGAAGGTGGACACTGGGAAAGAAATATCTCATTTTACCCTGGAGAACAAGAGCATCCTCCTTACCTGAACTTGCTCCTCCTAGAGTGAACCCAGTGGCAGGCTTAGCTCCAAAGAGTCCTGTTCCAAAACCACTAGCAGCAGTTGTAGATGCTGGGGTGACAGAGCTTCCGAGAGTTCCAAAGTTGAGCCCCACAGAAGGTGTGCTTGTTTATTTAAAAAAAAAAAAAAAAGTCTATTAAAGGCTAGTATTTACTTTGGAAAAATTTAAAAAAAAAAAAACAAACCTGCCTACGATTGTTTTCTCTCAAAACATCTAAGATCTAAGAGATATTAAAAGGAATACTAACAAATTCAAATACCTCCCTTCCCTCCTTTAAAAATAAGTCAAGCCTCCTTTAAAAATAAGTCAAGCCGGGTGTTGGTGGCGCACACCTTTAATCTCAGCACTCGGGAGGCAGAGGCAGGCGGATCTCTGTGAGTTCGAGACCAGCCTGTTCTACAAAGTGAGTTCCAGGAAAGGCACCCAAACAACACAGAGAAACCCTGTCTCAAAAACCCCCCAAATAATAATAATAATAATAAGAAGAAGAAGAAGAAGAAGAAGAAGAAGAAGACGACGTCAAATGTAAAGTTAGTCTTAAACATTACAATGCTTAAACACACCTAAACCTGTTAGCTCTTTGGGAGGCTAAGGCAAAGGAATCACAACTTCATGGCTGGATGACAGAGTGAGTTCAAGGCCAGTCTGGGCAACTTAATGAAACCACACCTCAGTGCAGCAGTGAGCGCACTCTTCCCAGGTGCACTGTTCTGCCCTCACTACTACAGAAACAAGGGATACACAGCCTGGGAAGGCAGAGTCTTCAGCAATGAGGGCTGGCTCACAGGATAGTATCAGCAGGGTCACAAATATACTGCTCTGAAATTTTATCTGAACCCTAGAATTTTTGAAATGGCCAAAGATGATTATTTTTCCTTTGAATTACCCGAGTACAGTTTACACTTCTAAGTACCACAGTTCCACAGCTACTCACATAAGGCACACATTCCAATCAAAGTTACTCTAGGTCTCTGCTACTCCATCACTGTTATAATACCATGTCCTCTGTCAAGACTGTATTCACCGGAGAAACTCTTTACAGAGCTTCTGGAAACCTGAATAAAGAACAGCTAGTAGGGCTGGAGAGATGGCTCAGTGGTTACTAGCACTGGCTGTTCTTCCAGAGGTCCTGAATTCAATTCCCAGCAACCACATGGTGGCTCACAACCATCTGTAATGAGATATGGCGCCCTCTTCTGGCCTGCAGACAGAACACTGTATACATAATAAATTGTAAAAAAAAAAAAAAAACCTTGTTAAAAAATAAAAGAACAGCTAGTAAAAACAGGTCAATGTGAAATTCAAAGCCTCTTGAGTTTATAACAAGCCTCAGGGACCCACATTTGCTACCTATGGAGGGGATAGGAAAATAAACACAAAGTTTCAACAATTTGACACCTCAAAAATCATGTAATAGATTATAACACATAAAACACAATGGGAAATCTTACTACTCGTGTTACATACTCATTACTTCCAACTCTGTCCTTTCAGAAAGCCAAAATCATGCCAGGAATGCTAACATGCCTGCAATCCCAGTTATTCAGGAAGCTGAAGCAGAACAATTATAAGTTTGATGCTAGCTTAATCAATTTCCAGCCTCAAATTTATTTAAAAAGGTGCTTGGATTGGTGGTATTTGTCTGTAATCTTAGCTACTCAGGAGAAGCAGAGTTGTCAAATCAAGGCCTTCCTGAGCTACAGACTGAGTTCAAGGCCAACTTGGACGTCTGAGATTGCTATGAACTAAAAAAAAAATAGAAAGAGTGCTAGGGATACAGTTCAGCAATGGAGCACTTGCACACATGTAACAGCTTCATTTCCGTGCAACATAATTCTTGTTTTAAAAAATTAAGAAGAGGCAGGGGCATGGCTCAGAGGTGGATGCTCGCCAACCAAGCACAAAGCCTCAGATGCAATCCACAACACATATGCCAAAATCAACAATAACAACAAAATCAAAACCAACCACATGGTGATGGAGTACTGAGATCATTAAGATAGCTCCTATTTAACAAACATACTGTTTGCTAGCTAATTCAGACAGCCACAGTCCTGGTCAGAATATCACTCCAAGTTACTCAAGTTCAAGAACCATGAATCCCACAGTCAGCTGGAAGAGCCATACAGCCCTCTGCACACTTGAGGAGCCCAAGAGGGGAAAGCCGCAATTCAAGCAGTAGAAATGTATACTTTCAAGAGGGAAGCTTAAGTTAAGGAGCAGATGATGCCTAATGAGTGGTGGGGCGTGGTGACAAGGAGCTGCTCGAAGAGTGAGAACTTTAGATGAGTTCAATAGCATGAGTACTCCATTGTGTTGGTTGCCCACTGAGTCTAAAACGCATTTTTAAAACATATTACTGACTATAATTAAAACCAAGTAGAGCTAGGTCAGTGTTCAGTTCCCAGCACCCCTCTGGCCTTTGTAGCATCACACACACACACACACTCATTCTCTTTCTCTCTCTCTCACTGTCTTTCTCTGCTTCTCTCTCTCTCTCTCTCTCTCTCTCCAGATTAAACTGTGGTAGCTCACAGTGGGCCTTAACTCCAGTCCCAGGGGAGTATCTGACACCCTGTTCTGGCCTCAGAAGGCAACACACATGCATGTGGCACTGACGCAGGCTAAACACACACACATATTAAATAAAAATAAATGAAATCTAAAAAGAAAAAAAGAACTAAGTGAGATACACCATTAAAACGACAAACCTAAAACCAATTAATCGCTCAAAAAAGAAACAAAGAGAAAAGTTTAAAAAAAGATAGTATAGTGCCAGGCAGTGGTCGTGCATGCCTTTCATCCCAGCACTTGGGAGGCAGAGGCAGGTGGATCTCTGTGAGTTCGAGGCCAGCCTGGTTTCCACAGCAAGTTCCAGGAAAGACGCAAAGCTACACAGAGAAACCCTGTCTTGAAAAAACCAAAAGAAAAAAAGGGCAGTATAGCACAGTGGCTTGTGTCTAGACGGCATAAGTAGTACAAGAAAGCATACCCCAAAACATTATTTGACTGGAGCTGTCTGACAGTACTGTTATTTTTGATTTGCTGTATCGAATATTGGCTGGAAAAAAAAGAGCTTTCTCGGGATATTAAATGTCTAGCCATTTTAGTCTACAGCCACATTATGGTTAAGCTTCAGGAGATACCTCATCGTTTGCATACAGAGTTCCTTATTTTACGAACGCTTTACAAGAGACCCGAGTTCTAACGTTTAACTCCTTCACTGATATGGTCTTCTGAAGTCCCTCGCTATACATTTATCACTACCTGAATATATTACACAAACTGATGAATATACTACTTAAACTTGTAGTGAAAGGAAACAATAATGCGGTTGGTTATAATACAAAATTCTTTAGGATGTTATGCTAATCCGCATACGAAATGAAATTACTACTAATAAGCGCTATAAATGCTTAAAAACACAGATTGGGTCCTCTGTGCACAAAGACTTGAAAATCTCGCGAAACAAAAATAATCGCAAATTCAACGCACCGTAACGTTCAAAATCGTAAATACTGTAATGAAATCTGAACTATCAAGAGGAAATTTCTAATTATCCTCCTCCGATTTTTCTATTCCTAAAAGTCAGCAACAAGCTGTCATTCATTCAACACCCATTCTATCCCTGAGACGGATGCCAGGCCGCTTCCTGCAGTCGGGCCTCCGCGTGTCTGGGGATCGCAGAGCCTTGGCAGCAGAGGTTCCCCAACCCCACCGTGACCGACACACTGCGGGGGTCGCGGGGAAGCCAGGCAGACCTCGACAAGCCGAGCGTCGCGGGGGAAGCCCCAGACCACTGAAGACTTGTTCACACGGTTACCTAGACGTGCCGGTCCCAAAGGAGAACCCGCTGCCTGTGCCGGTCCCTCCGGGGGCCACGGTGGTGGAGCCCAGAGTCCCAGACCCAAAGGAGAACCCCGTGGACATGGCGGCTCTGGGCGCGACGCCGTCAACAAGGGTGGAGAAACCTGGGACGCTTCTGTCCCCTCACTGCCGAGGCAGGACGTGCAACATCGCTGTGGCCCGGCGGGAAGTTCAACCTCAGCAGCTTCGCGGCGAGACCGGAGGAGGCGGAGCCACACGTGCACGCACGCGCGCCGAACGTACCGGAAGCGCACCCGCCGCGCAGGGGACCCTGGGACCGGAGTGGGGGCGGTGCTAGCGTCAGGCAGCCAGGATGGGCGCCCCGCCTACTCTCTTAAAGAGATAAGCACCGGGGAGTGCCAACTACTCAGGAGAGTCTCGCGGTAGTTCGTGCCTTACTTCCTGAATGAAGACCCCCCCCACCCCAACCCTTAAAATGTTGCTTCTGTCCGGCTTTCTGCCAAAAACCATACGAAAGACCCCGGAGTTGGGAAGAACCTTGGTCGTCACTTCATATTCCTCCAAGGGGGCATCTGGGTTTCATTGGGTGTCTGTCTACCTTCTGATGCTCCGGGTTTTAATTCACACACGCTTCTGACCAGAGCCTTCCCTGGTGCTCCCGATTTTGGTGTGCGGAGGGGTCCTGGAGCGGCGTAGCACTCCCTGTCTCCATTGCCACCCAGCCTGAGGTCAGGGGACACCGTGTCCCAGCCCCTAGTGGGCAGAGGGTGTGGCGCATGCCATTCTTGAGGACCTTCCCTGATGGCTGCTTCGTGGTCATGCCTTTCCCCCACCTTGGGCTATTTACCAGATGAATTACCAAGTGGACGATAAAAGGACAGAAACCTGCTATCTAAGAGATGGAATGTACGGGGACCTGGAGCAACCTGAGCACCAAGGAAAGCTTCCTAACGGTGGTCTGGAAGCGCTGCCATCATGACGTGGCTCTTGTGGCTCTTTAGTTCTCTGTCAGAAATTGGCATACTGTTCCTGCAAGCTCTTTGCCTACCTTCAGGATCACGTTAATGAAGTTGGTCCCATCGTCCCATCACTCAGATTTATTCTAAAGCACAGTCTTTTCCACGGCAGTACTTTGAACAAAAGCTCAGAAGTCTCTAAATCTAGCGCTTGATGCCCTCTATATGACAAATCTTTGGAACTTCCTTTCTCTCGACTTATCTATAATTCAGCACTTCTTTTGTGTTTACCTTGGGCATTGCGACCTGCAGCTGACTGAATTAGGGCATCCTCCAAATCCGTAGTCTAGAACTGTCCTCTCCCCAAGTATTTATTGCAAGGGTATCGTTATTGGCTCAGGACACACCAAAACCAAGTTCTCAGCACAAAGGAGATTTATTTGCCCTAGAGGGACAGAGAGCAGGAAATAAGAGACAAAGACAGGAGATAGAGGATAAGGGAGAAGGGAAAGGGTATTAAGGGAGAGGGGGCTGGGATATTTGTCCCTGAGTGAGACAAAGAACTGGCTCTGGAGAGAGAGGAGACAGACATGGCCCATAGGAAAATGTTGGTTTATAAAGGTTAAAAGGGGAAACACCGTGCTAGGATGAGGTGTTTAATTTTAAATGGGCTTGTTAACTGGGTGAACCAAAGGGGATTTTGATTGCTAGACTTCAACACTTTAATAACTAGACCTTGGTGGTCAACCTTAGGAGGAAGAAGTGGCCAAATAAGGAAATAGACCTTAGTGGCTAGCTTTAGGAATGTAATGTAAGGGATTTCAGCAAGATAGAGGGAATGGGAGAGAAGGGCAAAGCCTCCCAGAGCCACATGCTCCAATGGGCTAGTGTCCCTTCACTTGCAATGTTGAAGCTCTGTTCCTCAGCATTTCCCTTTGGGAGGTGATTAAAGTTAGATGACATCAGAAGGTGTGTTTTGAACATGATGAGATTAGTGCCTTCTAAGACTACAGAGCTCTCCATCTTGTGAGGGGCTTTCTGAAAGGCAGGAATAAGACCATTTGCAGGAACTCAGTCTGCAGGCATCTTGATTTTGGTCTCTCAAACTCCAAAAGCAGTGAGAAGTAAATATTTGACCACTCTAGTGTATTGTATTTAGTTACAGTAGCCCAAGCAAACTAACACATCATCTATGTGCTGATAGAGAGGTCCCATAGAGTGCCAAAACAAAAAGGGCTATTGCCATTTCTCTTGGTTACTCACCAGAACTTGTGATAAAACTCTGTTCTAGAAGATACCAAACACACAAACTTAGCAGGCACTGACCTGAAAAATTATTCCCTATGGTTAGTAGTGTACATAGAGCCAGAGGGTGCTTTATAGACTGCTGAGTGAGAAAAATCATCAACAGTTACTCAGCCATGAACCATGGCTGCAATAAGGATTAGCATGGCAAGATACCTCTGTTGATACAGTAGTGGCATGAATGATATAGGAGCAACCAGCACCCCTCTGCTTGGATTTAACGTGCAATCCATAGAATGGAACTCCCATCTGATACTGTAAACCTGACCAAGAACCCATGGTTGGTGAGGTTATAGACCGTAGGGGATAATCTGATATTGTTTTGCTAACCAGGCATAGTATCAAACATCCAACTGCCTTCTAATGCCTAGCTCTATATTCATAGATTAGTGCAACACTCAACCCTCATCAGAGAAGCTGAATTTTGCAGTAGATGGAAATTAACATAGACCTGCAGCTACCAGAGTGCAGAAAATGAGTGATATTGGAGTGCACACTCCTAAATAAGATGTTATATCATACACACACACACACACACACACACACACACGTCAGGAAACCTCTTGAAGGAGGAGACAAAAAGACAAGAGATGGGTTAGAAAGGTTGACTTGTGGATAGGTAAGAGCCATTACACTGGGTGGATATGTGGTTAGCCATACAAGACCTACACAAGATCAAGTAGTCAAAATTCCAGTGCAGGTGAGAGAAGGGCTCCTAAAGTTCTGCTCCTAGCTAGGAAGCTTTGACAGTTGAGAGTTTCTGGGTAGGAGAGTCACGTGTCTTCAGAGAAGTGCCCCCTACTAGAATGCCCATGCTCCAGTAGATGGTCTACATGCGCACATAAAGAGAGCACTGGTTGGACTCACTGGGCTATGAAAAGAAGCTCTAAAGTTGGGAGGAGCATATGGTGGAGGATATAGAAACAGTTCAAAGGGGAATGGGGAGGATTTAATATGACCTAAACATGATGTATATATGTATGAAATTATCAAAAGATGGCTAAAAATGTATTTTAGAAGAAAAATAAATAGCACTTTAAACAAAAGTGATAATGGAAATGATTTTTTTTTTCTTTTTTCTGTGTTTTTTTTTCCTTGGAAATGATTTTTTTGAAGAAGAGGGACATAAACTGTTATGGGAAAAATCATAGCTGCTGAAAGGAGAAAAACAATTAGTTATTATGTGTTAAACTCTAGAGAAAATTATGGCTATAGGGTAGTGGGACAGCTGTCCTACTATTGAAAATATTTCCTTTTGACTGAAAAAAAAACTTTTAAAGTGAGTTCAGATTTTGATAGAAAGATAGTCTTTTAATTCTCCAGTGTATTCTTTCCAGAACTTGAAGATGCCAACATAAAATTAGCAAGAGCAACATGTCTCCCACTTAGGACACATGAGGTCAGTGAGAAGGGATGATTATTTTAAAATAAAGTAGAGACTAATAAATTTATGGTCAGAAAAACTGGCTGTGGGCATATTGGAACACTTGGTTGTTGTAGAATATTAGTTTAAGGTGTGTTACATTCATTTATGCTATGGAACATTTGTTTAAGGATGCAAAGATATATTGCATTCTTTTATGTTACATTTGTTTAATTCTGTAAAACTGTGTTACTTTGACTGTGTAAAATACCTGATTGCTCTAATAAAGAGCTGAACATCCAATAGTTAGGTAGGAGAGAAAGGAAAGTCAGGGCTGCCAGGTAGAGAGAATGAATAGAAAAAGTGAGAAAAGGAGAAAGAGAGGAGGATGCCCGGGGCCAGCTACTCAGCAACACAGCCAGCCATGGAGTAAAAAGGAAAGAAAGATATATAGAATAAGAAAGGTAAAAAGCCCAGAGGCAAAATGTAGTTAAAGAGAAATGGGATAATTTAAGTTAGAAAATCTGGCTAGAAACAAGCCAAGCTAAGGCCAGGTATTCATAAGTAAGGATAACTCTCCATGTATTTCTTTGGGAGGTGGGTGGCGGGCTCCCAAAGAGTTAAAAAAACAAACAAACAAAAAAAAAAAACTACACTCAGTAATCTATAAAATCTATAACTTTAAAACTCAAAGTTTACTAAAAAAATTCAACCTGACTCTAATAAAAGTTTGTGTGGTGGTATATTGTGTCCCCCAACATATTATGCACCCTAATAAAGCTTATTTGGAGATCAGAGGAAAAAGCCAGCCATTATATTAAACACAGAAGTCAGGCAATGGTAGGTAGCACATGCCTTTAATCCTAGCATTCATGAGGCAGAGATCCATCCAGATCTCTGTGAGTTCAAGGCCACATGGGGAACAGAGCCAGTTGTGGTGGCACATGCCTTAATACCAGCACTAACCATAGAAGTCTGGAGGCCTGTACAGACAGACAGGAAGTGATGTAGCTGGACGTAGAGAGGAAGTGAGATGGTAGAACAGAAAACCATATAGGCATGGACATACAGGAAGTATGTCTCTCTGGAGGCTGAGAAGTTAGTGAGGTGAGGTTGGCTGTGACTTATCCTATTCCTCTGATCTCTCAGTTTCACCCCAATATCTGGCTTTGGGTTTTTTATTAATAAGACTGTTTAGCAATTCGTCTTACAAGTTTGTGCAGAAGAAGGAGGAGGAGGAGAAAAGCTGTGCCTTCAGATGAACCCTTCAAGTTAACAAGAAAATTATTCTTTCAACCTAATAAAACTTTCATATGTTCTTGTTTGATATATGTCAAACTTCAATTATTCTACAGTGATCAATGACCCCCCATATTCCACAGAGACACAGTGAATAGACAAAAACAACTCGGAATGTCTGAGCAATGGTAGTACATATTGCATGCTACTAGGTCTGCCAAGTTTAAGACTAACCCTAAAAAGTCCTTTCCCTCTGTTGATACTTCCCAGTTGTATGTAGTTCTGCCCCAGCAGTGCGTGGTGTGAGGAGTTGCGTGTAAAACTAGAGCATGTGGAAAGTTAACTGAAGAAGGGACTCCATCTGTACACTTGTAGAGAAGTCACCACTAAGCTAAGACTTCACTGTTCAGTTGTTTTGCCTTGACTGCCCCAGCCCACTCCTGTAAGCAAGCCCAATGAGTTGTTGGTTGCCCAAACTAGACTTGGGTGGGATGTGTCCTGTGTGCTCTACCTAGAGTGAGTAGACATTTGTTCACATCTCCCCGAAAAGAGGTCTGATGTAAGCAACAAGGCCTTCTCCTAAGGACTGTCTAAGTATTGCAAGTATTTTCACTGTCTTTTCTTTCCTTACACATATCTAGCATATTTTTTTAGTAAGCTAAGCCTGATCGTTATATAATCTTATTGTCACTATGTTGCTCTGACTTCAAGATCTTTTCCTTGTGTGCTACCTTACTGTGATTTTAATGCAATTTTTCCTTGGAAGATTAATTATAAGAATTACATGAGGTTCATTACAGGGGCATGTTCCACCACAAAAGATTTGTGTTTGCTACAATGAAGTTTTGAGGCACAATTAACCCTGGCCCGTTTGAACTCCATTTACCTCTAGATAACTTGATTTTCAGTTCTTGGATAATTGAAAATGAATTCAGGATATATGTAGTGGGTAGCCATCCCAGCATTGGCCTGGAAGTTCCAACCCCCACTGAGGCTTTGGTAATGGTCACGCCCACAAGGCGGGGCGGAGGAGGAAACGGAAGACAAAGGTATAGGGTAGTTCGGCAGCGTTCTCTGCGTTCTCTGGAGAACTCTGCTCGGTCCACCTCTCGCGTCCCGCGTCCCGGAACCAAGAGAGTGAGTTCTTCCCGATCCTTCGTCTTCCGCTTCCTCCTCTGCCCCGCCTTGTGGGCGTGACCATTACCAAAGCCTCAGTGGGGGTTGGAACTTCCAGGCCAATGCTGGGATGGCTATCCACTACAGATATAAATCTGTCTAGTGACATTGTCATGTTTTAACGTTTCCAAATCAGGCACTTCCCTGTCTTCTGTCCTCAATGTCAAGGTAGATTCCCTTCTTTGGGACACTGGATTGGTTGAGTTTCTCTCTGGCTATGGCTTTATGTCCGTGGGGCTCCCATTAGATTCCCGCCTAAATTGGACTTTTAGCTGGGCATCCTGGGAGGGTATCAAACAGATAGTAAATGGACCTGATTGAAATGGTCTTCCTGCAGTATCAGTATCAGTGGCCTGCTCACCTCTATAGACACATGCATTCCTTCAGACTTCTATATAAGTTCTCACTATCTCACCAGTTACTTAATGCTTCATAGAACTTGATTTTATAGTTTCCATTACTTGAGGTTTGGTCTTAACACAGAGTGATTTTCTAGCCTCTCATATTACCAATAAATGGAACCTTAATATGGATTTTAAAAAGCAAGTCAATATAGAATGGCTAATAAGAACACAGACTCTGGAGTCAGAGTGTCTGGCTTTATGCCATGACTCTTGACTTTATCTGCTTTGCGATGTCAGACAACTCACTTCACTGTATTTCATTTTTGTCATCTGTGAAATAAGGGAAGAAACAGTACTTTCCCCACAACACTGAAAAGATACTTAGTGACCTTTCTGCCGCCACCTGACATAGCTAACATCAATATTACCGTCTGAAAATTTGAAAGGGAGAAAATGATAACTGTCACGAAACAAGAGGAGGAGGGTGAAAAACAGAATGGTTTCAGTCAAGTTTTATTGTGAGAGTCTTGCTGTGTTATAAAGTGTAATTTGCCTCTTACCATTTCAATTCTTGTGTGTGTGTGTGTGTGTGTGTGTGTGTGTGTGTGTGTACCACTGGACATGTTTAGAGGTTCTGGGGATTGAACTTGGATTGTCAGATTTTTGTAGCAAGCGCTTTCCCCACTGAGCCATTTCACCAGTCCTAAAAGTACATTCCCTAATTACAAATGTGAAATTTCTGAGTTCAGAAGTCTTAGACAGCATGGAGCAGGCCTTCTCTACCTCTCCACTAGTGCCCTCTAGGGCACGAGGATTTTGTGGTGTGGGCTTCTCTGGCACTTTGCAGCTGGCTTGGACCCACTAGATGCCAGTAGTATTGTGTCAAACCCCCAACCAAGACAACACAAACATCTCCAGATTTCACCAGACATCCCATGAAAAGAAAATACTTTTAAATACTGTCAGAGGAATTACAAAAATCACCCGTGGTTCTATTTGCAACAGCTGCAAACTATTTGCTGGTCACATTGAACTTGCGGTATGGTGGCTAGCTTTTTGTTTATGAGCTAATACATCAGCACTGTTTTTGTTGAGGAACATCCCTCTATAGGATGACAGTGTAATCAGAGGTTTCCCTCTGTCCCTCCAGCAAATCCCAAATATTCAGCAACCACTTCCCAAATAATTGACTCGGCGTTTAATATTATTTTCAAATGCTCAGCCAGTATCTCAGATTTATTACTAACTAGCTCTTACACTTAAATTACTATATATCTCCT